>NC_080630.1:0-264160 GCF_027887145.1 Ammospiza caudacuta | reverse complement strand
ACGGGTGGGGAGGAGGGGCCGGAACGGCGACGGGGGAGGGGCGGGGACGCGGCTGCGCGTGGACTTCAAGGTGAGGCCCCTCCCCCACCCCCCAAAATCCCCCAAATCGCCCCAAAAGCTTCTCACCCCAATTTCGATGGCGTTTTCCCTGAGTTTTTCAGTTCCCACCCCAAATTTTGTGTTTTCGTTGCAAGTTCTGTGGGTCTCCCCCCTGAATTTTGTGATTTTCACCCCAAGCTTTTTTTTTTCGGTTATCACCCAAATTTTTTTTGGTTTTTGTCCCAAATTTTGGAGGTTTTTCTTCCAGAATTTTATGGCTTTTTGCCCCAAATTTTGAGGTTTTCTCCCAGAATTTTATGGTGGGTTTCCACCCTGAATTTTGTGATTTTCACCCCAATTTTTTTTTTCGGTTTTCACCCCAATTTTTTTTGTTTTTGTCCTAAATTTTGGGGTTTTCTCCCCGAATTTTATGGTTTTTTGCCCCAAATTTTGAGGTTTTCTTCCAGAACTTTATGGTGGGTCTCCCCCCTGAATTTTGTGATTTTCACCCCAAGCTTTTTTTTTTCGGTTATCACCCAAATTTTTTTTGGGTTTTGTCCTAAATTTTGGAGGTTTTCTTCCAGAATTTTATGGCTTTTTGCCCCAAATTTTGAGGTTTTCTCCCAGAATTTTATGGTGGGTCTCCCCCCTGAATTTTGTGATTTTCACCCCAATTTTTTTTTTTGCGGTTTTCACCCAAATTTTTTTTGGTTTTTGTCCTAAATTTTGGAGGTTTTCTCCCAGAATTTTATGGTTTTTTGCCCCAAATTTTGAGGTTTTCTCACAGAATTTTATGGTTTTTTGTCCCAAATTTTGAGGTTTTCTCCCAGAATTTTATGTTTTTTTGCCCCAAATTTGGAGGTTTTCTCCCCGAATTTTATGGTTTTTTGCCCGAGTTTTTCGTTTTTCAGCCCAAATTTGTGGGTTGTTTTTTCGCAGGAGGACTCGGCCCTGGACAACGTGTGGCTGATGGGGGGGCTCAGCATCCTCTCCTCGGTGCCGGTCTCCGCCCCCCTCGTGTGTTTGCTCTGCGCCAGCAAAGGCCAGCACCAGGTACCGGAAACACCAAAATTAACCAAAAACCCCAAAACTCCTAAAAAACCTCGAAATCCCCCCAAAAAACCCCCGCGAAAATCCCGAAGTTCTCGGCTCTCGCCCGCTGCAGTCCCAGCTGTGGCCGCCAGGGGGCGCCGCTCGCCGGTTTCGCTCGTTTTGAACGGGATTTTTTGGGGATTTTTGGGGATTTTTTGGGGATTTTTTTTGGGGATTTTTGTGGGGGTTTCGGTGTTTCTGTGCCCTCACCTGTCGCCGTCGCTGTGCCCGCAGCTGGTGCTGTGCCAGGTGTGCTGCCAGCCCTTCCACAGCTTCTGCCTGGGCGCGGGCGAGGCGCCGGGGCCGGGCCAGGCCGAGGGCTGGAGCTGCCGGCGCTGCCGCAGCTGCGGGGTCTGCGCCAGGAGGGGGCGCCACAACAAGGTGAGAGCTGCGGGCACACCTGGGCACACCTGGGCACACCGCAGATACACCTGGGCGCACCTGGGCACACCTGGGCACATCGCAGATACACCTGGGCACACCTGGGCACACCTGGGCACATCGCAGATACACCTGGGCACACCTGGGCACACCTGGGCACATCGCAGATACACCTGGGCACACCTGGGCACATCTCAGATACACCTGGGGGCACCTGGGGGGGGTCTGCGCCAGGAGGGGGCGCCACAACAAGGTGAGAGCTGCTGGCACACCTGGGCACACCTGGGCACACCGCAGATACACCTGGGCACACCTGGGCACATCTCAGATGCACCTGGGGGTATCTGGACACACCTGGGCACACCTGGGCACATCTCAGATGCACCTGGGGGCATCTGGACACACCTGGGCACACCTGGGTGGGCACCAGGGGGGGTAAAAATGTCCCCGGGGGCACCTGGGGTCCCTGATGGGATTTTTGGGGTCCCCAAGGGCATTTTTGGGGCAATTTTGGGCTCCCCGAACATTTAAAATCCCCGATTTTTTGGGGGCGATTCCCAGATAATTTCGGGGTGTCCCTGACAGATTTGGGGCATTTTTGGGGTCCCCTGATGAATTTTTTGGGGGGGATTTTTGGGTGCCTCTGATGAATTTTTGGGGTCCCTCGTAATGGGATTTTTTTCGGGATCCTTTAGAGGATTTTTGGGGGATTTTTGGGTTCCCTGAACATTTAAAATCCCCGATTTTTTTGGGGCGATTCCCAGATAATTCCGGGGTGTCCCTGACAGATTTTGGGCATTTTTGGGGCGTCCCTGACGCGTTTTTGGGGTGTTTTTGTCCCCGCAGCCCCTCCTGGAGTGCCGGCGCTGCCGTCGCTGTTTCCACCTGAGCTGCCTCGGGCCCGGGGCCCCGCCCAGAGCCCCGCCCGGGCAGTGGGTGAGGAACGGGGAAAATTCCCAAAATTTTGGGAAAATTCGGGAAAATTCCGGGAAAATTCGGGAAATTTGGGGAAAATCGGAATTTTTGTGGATTTTCGGGATTTTTGGGAGGGATTTTGGGGTGATTTTGAAAGATTTTGCGGGGAGTTCGGGGGTTATTGGGGGGATTTTTTGTTTGAATTTGGGGGGGATTTTTGGGAATTTTGGGGACGGGAATTTGGGGGAAATTTGGGGTTTTTTGGGGGGAAAATTTGGGGTGATTTTGGGTGGGGTTTGGGGTTTTTTTGTGGTGATTTTAAGGGGCATTTGGGGTCTTTTTGTGATAGTTTTGGGGTGGTTTTGGGATGATTTTGGGGTGATTTTTGGGGGGTTCTCAGTGCTGATTTTGGGGTAATTTTGGGGATGGGTTTGGGGTGATTTTTGGAAAGTCTCAGAACCAATTTTGGGGTTTTTTTGGGGATGGTTTTGGGGGAATTTTTGTGGTTTTTTTGAGGAGATTTTGGGTGAGTTTGGGGATATTTGGGGTGATTATTGGGAAATTTCAGTGCTGAGTTTGGGGTTATTTTTGGGTTGGGTTTGGGGTAATTTTTTGGGATGGTTTTTGGGGTAATTTTTGGGGGTCTCAGCATTGATTTTGGGGCTTCTTTGGGGGTAATTTTGGGGTGGTTTTGGGGTAATTTTGGGGTTTTTTTTGGGGTGATTTTGGGTGGGATTTGGGGCAATTTTTGGGATGTATCAGTACTGATTTTGGGGTGATTTTGGGGTAACTTTGAGGTGGTTTTGGGGTAATTTTGGGGGTAACTTCTGGGGTGGTTTTAGGGGGCTCTCAGTGCTTATTTTGGTGGATTTTTGGGGTGATTTTGGGTGGGAGTTGGGTTAATTTTGGGGGGGGTCTTAATGCCAATTTTGGGGTAAATTTGGGGGTAATTTTGGGGTGGTTATGGGGGAATTTGGGGTTTATTTGGGGGTGATTTTGGGTGGAATTTGGGGTGATTTTTGGGATGTATAAGTACCAATTTTGGGGTAATTTTGGGGTTGTTTTGGGGTGCTTGTGGGGGTAATTTTTGGGGGGCTCTCAGGGCTGATTTTGGGATCATTTTGGGCCAATTTTGGGTGGGATTTGGGTTAATTTTTGCGGGGGGCTGCACTGCCAATTTTGGGGTGATTCTGGGGTAATTTTGGGATGATTTTTGGGAGGTCTCATTGCTGATTTTGGGGTAATTTTGGGGACATTTTGGGGTGGTTTGGGGGTAATTTTGAGGTGGCTTTGGGGTAGTTTTGGAATAATTTTGGGACGATTTTGGGGGTAATTTTGGGGCGGTTTTGGGGTGATTTTGGGTTAATTTTGGGGTGATTTTGGGGCGATTTTGGGGTAACTCCGGGTGTTTTCGGGCTCTCCAGGTGTGCTGGGGCTGCCGGAGCTGCGGGACCCCCGAGGGGGGGGAGGGGCGGGACCCCCCCTGTGGGCTCTGCCCCCCCCCCGGGCCAGGTGAGGGGGGAGGGGATCAAAGGGGGGGTTTGGGGGGGGATTTTGCCAAATTTGGGGGGTTTGGGGGGGATTTTGTCAAGTTTGGGGGGGATTTTGGGCGATTTGGGGGGGATTTGAGGTGGATTTTGGGGGGATTTGGGGAATTTGGGGGGATTTGGGGCGGATTTTGAGGGAATTTTGGGGATTTGGAGGGAATTTGGGGAATTTTGGGGCGATTTGGGGGGATTTGGGAGGAATTTGGGGGATTTGGGGGGAATTTGGGGGATTTGAGGGATTTGGGGAGGGATCCTTAAAAGCTCGGGGAGGGCTGGGCGTGGATTTTGGGAGGATTTTGGGGGGTTTTGGGAGGATTTTGGGGGATTTTAGGGGGTTTTGGGGGGTTTTGGGAGGATTTTGGGTGGATTTTGGGGGGATTTTGGGAGGATTTTGGGAGATTTTGGGGGATTTTGGGAGGATTTTTGGGATTTGAGGAGGTTTTGGGGGCTTTGGGGGGGGGATTTGAGGCAGATTTTGGAGGGTTTGGGGGAATTTGGGGCGATTTTGGGGGGATTTGGGGCGATTTTGGGGCTATTTGCGTTCTTTGGGAGGTTTGGGGGGGTTTTTGGGCCATTTGAGAATTTTGGGTGAGGTTTGGGATTTTGGGGTGAAATTTGGGGATCTTGGTTGAAGTGAAGGAATTTTTGGGTAAAATTTGGGGTTTTTTTTTTGGGATGAAGTTGCGGGGCTTCGGGTTCAAATTGGGATTTTTGTTTTGTTCAGGGTTTGGGTTTTTTTTGTTTTTTTTGGGTTTTTTTGGGGTGCATTTGGGAATGTTTCGGGGTGGAATTTTGGGGTTTTCGGGGTTCTGACCCTTCCTCCTTTTTTTCCCAGGGGTGGGGGAGGGGCAGAGCCCCCCCCGGGGGGAGGAGGAGCCTCAGGAGGGGGGGGAGGGGCAGGAGCCCCCCCAGGGCTGCACCTGCAGCCACAGAGCCCCAGGTGAGGGGGGGGGGGGGGGCACCCCGAAATTTGGGGGGTCGGGAACCCCAAAATCCCTTCAGGACCCCCCAAAATCCCTTTGGGAACCGCAAAAATCTCCTTGGGAACCCCAAAAATCTTTTTGGGAACCCCAAAATCCCTTCAGGACCCCCCAAAATTCCCCCAGGAATGACAAAATTGAGACTGTGAACCCCAAAAATCCCTTTGGGAAACACAAAATTCACTCAGAACCCCCCCAAATCCCTTTGGGAACCCCAAAATCTCCTTGGGAACCCCCAAAATCGCTTTGGGAACCCCAAAATTCCTTTTGGGACCCCCAAAATTCCTTCAGAACCCCCCAAGATCCCTTTGGGAACCCCTGAACCCTTTAAAAAACGATAAAATTCACACCAGGAACCCCAAAAAAATCCTCTAAGGAACCCCAAAATTCACACCAGGAACCCCAAAATTGCCCTCAGAACCCCGAAATTCACACCAGGAACCCCAAAATTTCTCTTAGAGGCCAAAAATCCACCTGGGAACCCCAAAATTCACACCAGGAGCCCCCCCAAAAAAATTTTTGGACCCCAAAAAATTCCTTCAGGAACCCCAAAAATTCCTTCAGGATCCTTGAAATTCACACCGGGGCCCCCCAAAATCCCCCTGGGAACCCCGAAATTCAGAGCAGGGACCTCAAAATTCCGTCAGGACCTAAAATCTGCTTTGAGGACCCCGAGATTCGCACCAGGAGCTCCCAAAATTCCCCCAAAAGCCCCCAAAAGTCGCCCCCAAAGCGCCAAAATCCCCCCCAAAGTGGAGCTCTGGCCCCGCCCCCCCTCCTTTGGCCCCGCCCCCTTTTCTGACCCCACCCCTCTCGCTCTGGCCCCGCCCCCAGGTGTGCCAGGCCCCGCCCTGCAGGAGGTGCTGGGGGCGCTGCTGAGCTCCGCCCACGGCCCCGCCCTGATTGGCTGCACACAGGTAAAGGGGGCGTGGTCACACCTGGGTGGGCGTGGTTATACCTGGGGGGCGTGGTTACACCGGGGGCGTGGTTACACCTAAAGGGGCGTGGTCACACCTGGGTGGGCGTGGTTATACCTAAAGGGGCATGGTTACACCTAAAGGGGCGTGGTTATACCTGGGTGGGCGTGGTCACACCTGCGTGGGCGTGGTTGCACCTAAAGGGATGTGGTTACACCTGGGTGGGTGTGGTTACACCTGGGGGGGCGTGGTTACACCTAAAGGGGCGTGGTCACACCGGGGTGGGCGTGGTTGCACCTAAAGGGGCAGCGGTCAAACTTAGGGGTGGGGCCAAGCGCAACTAAAGGGCGTGGTCATAGCTAAGGTGGGTGTGGCTACAGCCATGTGGGCGTGGTCACGCTAGAAGGAGGTGAGGCCATATTGGAGAGGGCGTGGTTATGCTCGTGGTGGGTGTGGCCACATTTCTGTGGGTGTGGTCAGTTTAGGAAAGGGTGTGGTCACATGGGGGTCACTTGTGGGGGCGTGGTCACATCTGTGGTGGGCGTGGCCACACTTTAAATGGGTGTGGCCACACCTAAAGCTATGTTGTGCTGGCTGGAGTGGGCGTGGCCACACTGGGTGGGCGTGGTCACGTCTGGACACGTGCAATCACACCTGGAGTGGGTGTGGCTACACCTGCGGTGGGTGTGGCCACAGCTGGGTGGGCGTGGCCACATGTGTGCGGGGCTGGGCGCATCTAAGTGGGCGTGGCCACGCATGGGGTGGGTGTGGCCGCCTACAGCGCTGTGGGTGTGTCCACACCCGAATTGATGATGTCACACCGCTGTGGGCGTGGCTCGGGGGGCGTGGCCACGCCTGGGGGTCTCACCTGTCCCCTCCCCCCCCCAGTGCCCCCCCGGGGGTCCCAAGGCTCACCCGGGGCCCTGCGACCTCCGAGCTGTCAATCACCTGCTGGAGGGCGGAGCCTACGCGTCGCTGGTGAGGGAACTCCCAAAACATCCGGGGGGGGGGGGGGGGGAGGAAAGTTCTGGAAAAAATCTGGGGGGAAATCACAGAAAATTTGGGGGGAAATCGAGAAAAAATCCGCAAAAAATTTGGCGCAAAAATATTTTTTTACTATTTGCGGAAAATCCAGAATGATTTATGAAGTGGATTTTAAGAAATTGGGTGAAATTCCAGGAGAAATTGCACAATGGTTATGGAAAAATGGGGAAAACGTGCAAAAAAATTTATAAAAATTGGGGAAGAAGTCTGGAAATATTTTGGAAATGATTAAAGACAATGGGTAAAAATCCAGAAAAATCTGGGGAACGATTGAAAAATATTGAGGAAAGAACCCAGAAAAAATTGGGGAATAGTTAAAGAAATTGAGGAAAAACAAAAAAACATTTGGGTGAAAATCCAGAAAAACCGGGGAATGTTTTAAAAAACTATGGGGAAAATCCAGAAAAATTCTGGAGAAAATAAAAAAACTTTTGGGAAAACGTCCTGAAAAAATCAGGGGAAATTCCCAGTGAAATTTTAGGAAATTTGAGAAAAAATTTGGGAAAGCGATTGTTGAAAAACCCGGAGGCGCCTCGAAGAATTCCAAAAATTTGGGGGGATTTAAGCACGAATTTGAGGGAAAATTTCCCAAAATTTGGGGAGATTCGGGGTGGGGTCCCCCCAACTTTAAATTGGGTCTGGGGTCCCACGGTGCCCCTCCCCCAGCAGGATTTCGCTCAGGACGTGGCCGCCGTGCTGCTCAGGGGGGGGAGGGGCTCCGCAAGCCCCGCCCCCAGCCCGGGCCCCGCCCCCAGCCCGGGCCCCGCCCCCAGCCTGGACGGAGCCCGGGAGCTGTTCCTGAAGGTGGGGGAGGGGCTTAAAAATGGGGAGGGGAGGGGCTTAAAGTTGGGGAGAGGTCTAAATATGGAGGGGGAGTGGCCTAAAATTGGGAGTGGGAGGGGCCCAAAATAGGGAGGGGCAGAGGCTTAAATGGGGGGGGGTCTAAATATAGAGTGGGAGTGGCCTAAAATTGGGAGGGGGAGGGGCTTAAAATTGGGGAGAGGGAGGGGCTTAAATGGGGAGAGGTCTAAATATGGAGGGGGAGTGGCCTGAGATTGGGAGTGGGAGGGGCTTAAAATTGGGGAGGGGGCTAAAAATGGAGGGGGAGTGGCCTAAAATTGGGAGTGGGCGGGGCTTAAAATGTGGGAGTGGATTAAATTTTGGAGGAGGGGTCTAAAGGTGGGGGGAGGTGCCTTGAAAGCGAAGTGGGTGTGGCCTAAAGGGGGTGGGGGAGGGGCTTGAAAAGGGGGTGGAGCCTCCAAAAATGGGGTGGGGGAGGGGAATTTTGGAGTTTTGGGGAGGGGATTTTTTTTGGATTTGGGGTGGGGGAGGGGCGGCCCAGCCCTCACATCCGCCCCCTCCCCCATCCCCCCCCCCAGCTGATGGGCGGGGCCTTTCCCTGGTTCGACGCCCGGGACCCCAAAATTTGGAGCCCCCCCGAGAGCCCCAAGTGAGTCGGGGGGGGGGGATGGGGGGGGGGGAGGGGCTTGCGGGGGTCCCCAGTGGATTTTGGGGGCGTCCCAGGTGGATTTGGGGTGCCCCAGGTGAACATTGGGGGGTCCCAGGTGGATTTGGGTGGGATTTGGGGGTCTGGTGGATTTTGGGGGATCCTGGGTGGGATTTGGGGGTCCCAGGTGGATTTTGGGGGGTCCCAGGTGGATTTTGGGGGGGTCCCAGGTGGATTTGGGTGGGATTTGGGGGTCTCTGGTGGATTTTGGGGGGTCCCAGGTGTATTTAGGTGGGATTTTAGGGGGTCCCAGGTGTGTTTGGGGGGGATTTTGGGGGGTCCCGGGTGTGATTTTGGGGGGTTCTGACCCCGCCCCTTTCCCAGCGGGGCCCCGCCCCTCCCGGTGGAGCCGCCCTCCAGTGACCACACCTACGCCCGGTGGCGCCTGGAGCCGGCCCCGCCCCTCTCAGGTGAGTGAGGCCACGCCCACTTCTAGCCACACCCACACAGGTGAGACTTGGCGGCCCCGTAACACCTGGGGAGCCATGCCCACTTTGGATCTAAGCCACGCCCACTTTGGATCTAAGCCACACCCACTTTGAGCTCACGTGTGAGCACCTGGTGAGGCCACGCCCACTCTGTGCATACCTGGCCAAGCCACACCCACCCTGAGTTTACCTGGTTAAGCCACGCCCACTTTCGGCTTGCCGGTGCTAAGCCACGCCCACTCTGAGCTCTCCTGGTGAGGCCACACCCACTCTGAGCACATCTGAGCAAGCCACGCCCACTCGGAGCTCACTTGTGAACACCTGGGCCAAGCCACACCCACTCTGAGCGTACCTGTGCAAGCCACGCCCACTCTGTGCGTACCTGTGCAAGTCACACCCACTCTGAGCTCACTTGGTTAAGCCACGCCCACTCTGAGCTCACTGAGCAAGCTACGCCCACTCTGAGCTCACTTGGTTAAGCCACGCCTACTCTGAGCTCACCTGGCCACACCTGGTTAAGCCACGCCCGCTCTGAGTTCACCTGTGCAAGCCACGCCCACTCTGAGCTTACCTGTGCAAGCCACGCCCACCCCGTGCACATCCGGCCAAGCCACGCCCAGTCTGAGCTCACCTGAGCAAGCCACGCCCACCCACGTGCACACTTGGCCAAGCCACGCCCACTCTGAGCTCACCTGAGCAAGCCACGCCCACTCTGAGCTCAGCTGTCGCCATGTGGGCGTGGCCCGCGCTGACCCCGCCCCTTTCCCCGCCCAGGCGAGGAGGGGGCGGAGCCAGCGGTGCCGCCGGCGGCCGGAGGGGGCGGGGCCGACGAGCGTCAGTGCACGCTGTGCCTGCAGAGCGGGGACGCACCTGCGCAGGTGAGCGGGGCGGGGGCACGGGGGGGATTCGGGGCTCCCCCTATTCGGGGAGGGGTCCCACAGGACAAGGGGGATCTCCAGAAAATATTCTGGGGCAAAACCCTCAATTTCGGATCGTTCCGACCCATTGTAGTGTCAGAAATTTGGGGTTTTTTTGTTTTTTGAGTGCTTTTTGGGGGATTTTCAGAGGGATTTTTTTTGGGCGAGGGGGTCCCTGGTGCGGTCCCTAATTTGGGGAGGGGTCCCACAGGATGGGGGCAGTCTTTAGGAGCTTTTCTGGGGCAAAACATCCAAACTTTCATCATTTTAGCCCCTTCTAGTGCCAAAATTTTGGGGGTTTTTTCCCATTTTTGGCGTTTTTGGATGATTTTCGTAGGGTTTTTTTGCTGGAGGGGTCCCTGGTGCGGTCCCTAATTTGGGGAGGGGTCCCACAGGATGAGGAGGAGTTTTTGGGGGAAAAAAGTCCAAATTTAGCTCATTCCAGCCCATTTCAATACAAAAAATTCCAATTTTTTTCATTTTTTGGACATTTTTTGGGGGATTTTCATGGGGTTGTTTTGGGGAGGGGTCCCTGGTGTGGTCCCTAATTTGGGGAGGGGTCCCACAGGATGAGGAGGAGTTTTGGGGGAAAAAAAGTCCAAATTTGGCTCATTCCAGCCCATTTCAATGCCAAAAATTCCAATTTTTTTCATTTTTTGGACATTTTTTGGGGGATTTTCATGGGGTTGTTTTGGGGAGGGGTCTTTGTACCCTTTTGTAATTTGGGGAGGGGTCCCGCAGGACGAGGGGCGCCTGCTGTACATGGGGCAGAACGAGTGGACCCACGTCAACTGCGCCCTGTGGTCGGCCGAGGTCTTCGAGGAGGGCGACGGAACTCTCCGGAACGTGCACGCCGCCGTGGCCCGGGGACGGCAGATGGTGCGGGGCTCTGGGGGAGAATTTGGGAAATTCTGGGGGTTTTCTTGGGAAATTTTGGGAATTTTGGGGGTTTTTTGGGAATTTTTTGGGGTAATTTTGGGGTTTCTCGGGGGATTTTGGGGGTTCAGGACTCTCCAGAACGTGCACGCCGCCGTGGCCCAGGGACGGCAGATGGTGCGGGGCTTTGGGGGAGAATTTGGGAAATTTTGGTGTTTTTTGGGAAATTCTGGGGTTTTTGGGGGTGGTTTTGGGGTTTTGGGGGGATTTTGGGATTAATTTTTGGGGGGATTTGGGGGGGTTCAGGACTCTCCAGAACGTGCACACCACTGGCCAGGGGCCGCCAGATGGTGGGGAGGGGTCTCAGGGGGGATTTGGGAGTCCTGGGGGAAATTTGGGGTCCTTGGGAGGGGTCCCAGTGGGATTTGTGGGGTCTTGGGGAGAATTTGGGGTGGTGGGAGGGGTCCCAGGGGGGATTTGGGGGGAAAATTGGGGATCCCAGAGGAAGACTTTGGGGGATCCTGAAGGGACACCAGGTCTACCCATAGAGTGCTATGGGGATGGGAGACACCAGGTCTACCCATAGACTTGTATTGGGGTGGGAGACACCAGGTCTACCCATAGACTTGTATTGGGACATGAGACACCAGGTCTACCCATAGACTTGTATTGAGATGGGAGACACCAGGTCTACCCATAGACTTGTATTGGGACATGAGACACCAGGTCTACCCATAGACTTGTATTGGGAGTGCAGACACCAGGTCTACCCATAGACTTGTATTGGGAGTGCGGACACCAGGTCTACCCATAGACTTGTATTGGGACATGAGACACCAGGTCTACCCATAGACTTGTATTGAGAGTGCAGACACCAGGTCTACCCATAGACTTGTATTGGGGTGGGAGACACCAGGTCTACCCATAGACTTGTATTGGGAGTGCAGACACCAGGTCTACCCATAGACTTGTATTGGGAACAGGAGACACCAGGTCTACCCATAGACTTGTATTGGGAACAGGAGACACCAGGTCTACCCATAGACTTGTATTGGGAGTGCAGACACCAGGTCTACCCATAGACTTGTATTGGGAGTGCAGACACCAGGTCTACCCATAGACTTGTATTGGGAGTGCAGACACCAGGTCTACCCATAGACTTGTATTGGGAGTGCGGACACCAGGTCTACCCATAGACTTGTATTGGGACATGAGACACCAGGTCTACCCATAGACTTGTATTGGGGTGGGAGACACCAGGTCTACCCATAGACTTGTATTGGGAACAGGAGACACCAGGTCTACCCATAGACTTGTATTGGGAGTGCAGACACCAGGTCTACCCATAGACTTGTATTGGGGTGGGAGACACCAGGTCTACCCATAGACTTGTATTGGGGTGGGAGACACCAGGTCTACCCATAGACTTGTATTGGGACATGAGACACCAGGTCTACCCATAGACTTGTATTGAGATGGGAGACACCAGGTCTACCCATAGACTTGTATTGGGACATGAGACACCAGGTCTACCCATAGACTTGTATTGGGAGTGCAGACACCAGGTCTACCCATAGACTTGTATTGGGAGTGCGGACACCAGGTCTACCCATAGACTTGTATTGGGACATGAGACACCAGGTCTACCCATAGACTTGTATTGAGAGTGCAGACACCAGGTCTACCCATAGACTTGTATTGGGGTGGGAGACACCAGGTCTACCCATAGACTTGTATTGGGACATGAGACACCAGGTCTACCCATAGACTTGTATTGGGAACAGGAGACACCAGGTCTACCCATAGACTTGTATTGGGAACAGGAGACACCAGGTCTACCCATAGACTTGTATTGGGAGTGCAGACACCAGGTCTACCCATAGACTTGTATTGAGAGTGCAGACACCAGGTCTACCCATAGACTTGTATTGGGGTGGGAGACACCAGGTCTACCCATAGACTTGTATTGGGAGTGCAGACACCAGGTCTACCCATAGACTTGTATTGGGAACAGGAGACACCAGGTCTACCCATAGACTTGTATTGGGGTGGGAGACACCAGGTCTACCCATAGGCTTGTATTGGGAACAGGAGACACCAGGTCTACCCATAGACTTGTATTGGGAACAGGAGACACCAGGTCTACCCATAGACTTGTATTGGGGTGGGAGACACCAGGTCTACCCATAGGCTTGTATTGTTTGGGGAGACACCAGGTCTACCCATAGACTTGTATTGAGATGGAAAACACCAGGTCTACCCATAGACTTGTATTGTTTGGGGAGACACCAGGTCTACCCATAGACTCCCCCACAGAGACCAATTTTGGGGGATCCATGAGGAGATTTTGGGTTCTCCCATCCCCTTTTGGGGGTTCTCCCAGCACCTTTGGGGGGTCTCACCGTGCTCTCCTCCCTGCCCCAGCGCTGCGAGCACTGCGGCCGCCCCGGTGCCACCGTCGGCTGCTGCTTGGCCGCGTGCGCCGCCAACTATCACTTCATGTGCGCCCGGCGCTGCCAGGCCGCCTTCCTCAGGGACAAGAGAGTGTTCTGCCAGCGCCACGGCCGCCTGCTGGCCGGGGACGTGAGTCTGGGGGTGTCCTCAGGGGATTTGGGGCGTCCTGAGGGGATTTGGGGGATCCTGGGTGGGATTTGGGGGGTTTTGGGGGCTTACAGGGGGTGTTGGGGTGTCCCTTGCTCAGGGACATGAGAGTGTTCTGCCAGCGCCACGGGCAGGGATGTGAGTCTGGGGGCGCCCCGAGGGGATTTGGGGGGGGGGGGGGTGTTTTATAGAATTTTGATATTTTTGGGTTAAATCTTTATATTTTTGGCCCAGGAGCCGGTGCGTGACGGCGGTTTCGCGGTGCTGCGCCGCGTCCTGCTGGATTTCGGGGCTGAATTTTGGGGGGTTTTTTGGGTTTAGATTTTTGGGGTTTTTTTGCAGGAGCTGCTGCCTGATGGGAGTTTCTGTCGTTTTTACAGGATTTCGGTATTTTTGGGGTTAAATATTATTTTATTTTTATTTCAGGAGCTGGTGCGTGACGGCGGTTTCGCGGTGCTGCGCCGCGTCCTGGTGGATTTCGGGGGGATCAGCCTCAAGAGGAAATTCCTGGGGGGGCTCGAGCCCGAGGCCGTCAACGTCATGATCGGTGAGAAAGGGGGGGGGGACCCCGAATTTGGGGAATTTTGGGGGGGTTTGGGGTTTTTTGGGGGGGGATTTTGGGGTGTTTTGTGGGATTTTTCTGGGGTTTGGGATTTTTGGGGATTTTTTGGGGTGGTTTTAGGGGGGGGAGTTGAAATTTTGGGGTTTTTTGGGGGGATTTTGGGTGATTTTTGGGGTGATTTTGGGTGATTTTTGGGGTGAATTTGGGTGATTTTTGGGGTGAATTTGGGCGTGATTTATGGCTGATTTTGGGGCGATTTTGGGGTGATTTTTTGGGTGATTTTTGAGGATATTTTGGGTGATTTTTAGGGTGATTTTTGGAGTGATTTGGGGTGATTTTTGGGGTGATTTTGGGGTGATTTTTGGGGTGATTTGGGGTGATTTTTGGGGTGATCTTTGGAGATTTTGGGGTGATCTTTGGGGAGATTTTGGGGTGATTTTTGGGGTGATTTTTGGGTGATCTTTGGGGAGATTTTGGGGTGATTTTTGGGGCGATTTTGGGGTGATTTTTGGGGTGATTTTTGGGGTGATTTTGGGCGTGATTTTTGGCTGATTTTGGGACGATTTTGGGGTGATTTTTGGGGTGATTTTTGGGGTGATTTTGGGTGTTTTTTGGGGTGATTTGGGGTGATTTTTGGGGTGATTTTGGGGTGATTTTGGGTGGTTTCGGTGTCCGTTCCAGGCTCCATCCGCATTGACCGCCTGGGGGCGCTCTCGGAGCTGTCGGAGCGCGAGGGGCGGCTCTTCCCCGTGGGATACCAGTGAGTGACCGGGCTATACTGGTTTGTACTGGGAGGGACTGGGAGGGACTGGTTTGGACTGGTTTGTATTGGGTTATACTGGTTTGTACTGGTGCCTGTTCCCCGTGGGATACCAGTGAGTGACCGGGCTATACTGGTTTGTACTGGGAGGGACTGGGAGGGACTGGTTTGGACTGGTTTGGACTGGTTTGTACTGGGAGGGGTGCCTGTTCCCAGTGGGATACCAGTGAGTCACTGGGATAGACTGGTTTATACTGGGTTATATCAGTTTCTATGGGTGTATATCGGGTTATACTGGTCCATACTGGTTTGTATTGGTCCGTACTGGTTTGTACTGGTCCATACTGGTTTGTACTGGTCCATACTGGTCCATACTGGTTTCCAGGTGCTGGCGTCTGTACTGGAGCACGCGTGACGCGCGCCGCCATTGCTGGGTTATACTGGTTTATACTGGGCTATACTGGGCTGTACTGGTCCATAGGTCTCTATAGGGGTATATATCACTCTATACTGGTCCGTACTGGTCCATACTGGTCCATACTGGTTCCAGGTGCTGGCGTCTGTACTGGAGCACGCGTGACGCGCGCCGCCGCTGTTGGTATCGCTGCCGGATCCTGGAGCAGCCCCCGGGGCCGGCGGGGGGCGGGGCCGGGACCCCTCCCCAAATCCCCCCCGAGCACAACCGGACCATCGCCCACGGGAGCCCCGGTACGGGCGATAATTAGTGCTAATTAACCTTTAATTAACCTCTAATTAACCCCTACTTTACCGTCATTAACTGTGAAACCCCTCCCCAAATTAACCCTGGGACCCCTCCCCAAATTAACCCTAATTAACCCTGAGACCCCTCCCCAAATTCCCCCCGAGCACAACTGGACCATCACCCATGGGAGCCCCGGTACAGGGGGGGATAATTAGTGCTAATTAACCCCTAATTAACCTCTAATTAACCCCTAATTTACCATCATTAACTGTGAAACCCCTCCCCAAATTAACCCTGGGACCCCTCCCCAAATTAATCCTAATTATCCCTAATTAACCCTGGGACCCCTCCCCAAATTAATCCTAATTATCCCTAATTAACCCTGGGACCCCTCCCCAAATTCCCCCCCCCCCCCCCCCCCCCAAGCACAACCGGACCATCGCCCACGTGAGCCCCGGTATGGGCACTAATTAATGCTAATTAATGCTAATTAACGCTAATTAACCCTGAGACCCCTCCACAAATTCACGCCAAAATCACTGAGATCCTTCCCCAAATTAACCCGAAATATCCCTAATTAACCCTGAGACCCCTCCCCAAATTAACCCTAATTATCCCTAATTAACCCCGAGACCCCTCCCCAAATTAACACTTTTTTTTTACCCCTCCCCCCCTCATTTCTGCCCCTCCCCCCCCCTCATTTTCTGCCCCTCCCCCCCCATTTCTGCCCCTCCCCCTCTCATTTCTGCCCCTCCCCCCCATTTCTGCCCCTCCCCCCCCTCATTTTCTGCCCCTCCCCCCCCCCACAGGTTCCAGCCCGGGGGGAGGGGACGGCGCGGGGGGGGGAGGGGACGCCCCCAATGTCCCCAATGTCCCCAACGGGGGGCGGCCCCTCCCCCCCCCGGGGGTGTCCCCCCCCCGCCGGCCCCCCCCGGGCAGCTCCGGACGGCCCCTCCCCCCCCCGGGTGAGTGACAGCGGGGGGGACATTGAGGGGGGTGGGGACAGTGGGGACAGTGGGGGGGTTGGGGACAATGGGGACGTTGGGGACATTGGGGACGTTGGGGACATTGGGGACAGTGGGGGGACATTGGGGGGGTTTGGGGGTTTGGGACATTGAGAAGATTGGGGACATCGAGGGGACATCGAGGGGACATCGAGGGGACATCGAGGGGACATTGAGGAGCTCGAGGACGTTGGGAGGACATTGGGGACATTTTGGGGACATTGGAGAGATCGGGGACATTTTGGGGACACTGGGGGGACACTGGGGACATTGATGGCGTTGGGGACATCAAGGGGACATTGGGGACATTTGGGACATTGAGGGGACATTGGGGAGACTTGGAGGGATCGGGGACATCAAGGGGACACTGGGGGACACGGTGGGGACGCTGGTGACACCGAGGGGACATTGGAGAGATCGGGGACATCGAGGGGACGCTTGGGGACGTTGGGAGGGCGTTGAGGGGGACAATGGGGACATTGGGGACACCGGGGGACACCGGGGGACGCGGCGGTGACGCCGGCGTCCCCTGGCTGTCCCCAGGCGTGGCCCCGGCCGTGTCGCGTCACATCCCCAGCGCGGGGGACGCCGAGGTGTCCCCAAGGCCGCGGTGGCCGCGCCGGGCGCTGTCCCCAGCCGGGGCCACCCGCCGGGGCCACCAAGCCGCCGCGCAGGGGACGCCCGAGGTGGCACCGGTGGCGCCCGCAGGGACGGGGACGCCGCCAGCCAGGTGAGCGCCACCAAGGGCCACCAAGCAGGCCACCACCCCCCGGTGTCACCTCACAGGGTGACAGTGCCACCTCCCAGTGTCACCTCCCAGTGTCACCCAGTGTCACCCAATGGGACAGGGCCATCACCAGTGTCACCTCACAGTGTGGCAGTGTCACCTCACAGTGTCACCCAATGGGGACGGGGCTATCACCAGTGTCACCCAATGGGACAGTGTCACTGCCCAGTGTCACCTCCTGTTGTCACCTCACGGGGACAGGGCCACCCCAGTGTCACCTCCCAGGGCAGCGTCACCTCAGGGGTGGTGGCACCCGCAGGGCGATGTCACTCTCGGTGTCCCTGTCGCCTCAGTGTCCTTGGCACCCTCGGTGTCGTTGTCACGCGATGTCACCCTCGGTGTCACTCTCGCTGTCACCTCCAGGATGACGTCACCCCCGGTGTCATTGTCACCCGCAGGTCGATGCCACTCCCGCGGCCATCGCCGTCCCCCGGCGCGATGACGTCACCAAACGGGGCGGTGTCGCTGTCACCTGACCCGGTGACGTCACCCAACGGGGGCGTGGCGTTGTCACCTGACCCGGTGACGTCACCCAGCGGGGGCGTGGCACCGCCGTTGTCACCGACGTCGCCCCCGGGGCCACCGCGGCTGTGGGGACAGAGGGCGGCGCTGGAGGCCACGCCCAGGTCAGTGTCACCCTGTCACCGTGTCACCCTGTCACACTGTCACCCTGTCACCGTGTCACACTGTCACCGTGTCACACTGTCACTGTGTCACATTGTCACCGTGTCACACTGTCACCGTGTCACCCTGTCACCATGTCACATTGTCACACTGTCACCATGTCACATTGTCACTGTGTCACTGTGTCACGCTGTCACCGTGTCACCCTGTCACACTGTCACACTGTCACCCTGTCACACTGTCACCCTGTCACCGTGTCACACTGTCACCCTGTCACCCTGTCACCCTGTCACCCTGTCACCGTGTCACCCTGTCACACTGTCACACTGTCACCCTGTCACACTGTCACCCTGTCACCGTGTCACCCTGTCACCGTGTCACCGTGTCACACTGTCACTGTGTCACCCTGTCACACTGTCACCCTGTCACCGTGTCACACTGTCACCATGTCACACTGTCACTGTGTCACATTGTCACCGTGTCACACTGTCACCGTGTCACCCTGTCACCCTGTCACCGTGTCACCGTGTCACCGTGTCACTGTGTCACCGTGTCACCGTGTCACACTGTCATCCTGTCACCATGTCACATTGTCACACTGTCACCGTGTCACATTGTCACTGTGTCACTGTGTCACACTGTCACCGTGTCACCCTGTCACACTGTCACTGTGTCACATTGTCACCGTGTCACCGTGTCACCTCCCCCTGGGGACAGTGTGACCTCTCTTGATGTCGTTGTCACCCTCTGGGCCATTGTCACGTTGTCACCTGCCCCTGGGGGTCGGTGTCACCTCTCCCGATGTCATTGTCACCTCTGGGCTTGGTGTCACCCAAAGGGACAATGTCACCTCCAAGGCCATTGTCACCCTTTGAGGCCATTGTCACCTCCACGACCGCTGTCACCCCGAGGCCACCACCCCCCCATTGTCACCTGCCACCCCTCATTGTCACCTCCCTGGTCATTGTCACCTCCTGGAGCTTCTTGTCACCTGCCACTCTCTCATTGTCACCGTCACTGTCACCCGCAGGTGCCACCCCCCCGTGTCGCTGTCCCCTCGCGGTGACACCACCGAGGACGATGACAATGCCACCCCCTCATTGTCACTGTCACTGTCACTGTCACTGTCATTGTCACCCGCAGGTGCCACCCCCCTTGGCCATTGTCCCCTGCCACCTCTCATTGTCACCTCCAGGACCGTTGTCACCCCCTGGAGCTCATTGTCACCTGCCACCCCCTCAATGTCACCTGCCACCCCTCACTGTCACCTCCCTGGTCATTGTCACCTCTTGGAGCTCATTGTCACCTGCCACCCCCTCAATGTCACCTGCCACCCCCTCAATGTCACCTGCCACCCCCTCACTGTCACTGCCACCCCCTCACTGTCACCTCCCTGGTCGTTGTCACCCCCTGGCGCTCATTGTCACCTGCCACCCCCTCATTGTCCCGCAGGTGCCACCCCCTCTCGTCCATTGTCCCCTCGCGGTGACACCAGCGAGGACAATGGCAACGCCGCCCCCTCATTGTCACCGTCGCTGTCACCCGCAGGTGCCGCCCCCCCGTGTCGCTGTCCCCTCGCGGTGACACCAGCGAGGACGATGACGACGCCCCCCCCGCCCTGGGGACAGGGCCACCGGCGCCACCGCGGGGACGATACTTCGGCTACGCCCGCGCCGTGGTGGCCCCGGGGGTGGCCCTGTCCCCTCTGGTGTCCCCCCTGGTGTCCCCCCTGTCCCCTGTGGTGTCCCCTCTGGTGTCCCCTCTGGTGTCCCCTCTGGTGTCCCCCGTGGTGTCCCCGTGTCCCCGCATCCAGCAGCTGGACGGGGCCGACGATGGCACCCGGGGGACGGTGGGGACAGCGGGGACGGTGGGGACAGCGGGGACAGGGCCACCACCGCCGGTGCCGCCCAGCGCCGAGGGGCTGCCACCCGACATCGTGGAGTTTGTGCTGCGCGGCGTCACCGGGGACACCAACGGGGACACCAACGGGGACATGGATGTCACCAACGGGGACAGTGCCACCACCAATGGGGACAGTGCCACCAACGGGGACATGGATGTCACCAATGGGGACAGTGCCACCACCAATGGGGACGTGGATGCCACCAACGGAGCCTGGCAGGGACAGCGGCTTGGGGACATCGGTCAAGGCCACCACGTTGGGGACATCAGGCAGGGACACCAACCTGGGGACGTCGGTCAAGGCCACCACCTTGGGGACATTGGTGGAAGCCACCACCTCGGGGACATCACAGAGAGCCACCAGCTCGGGGACATCCGGCAGGGACAGCACCTTGGAGATGTCACCAAGAGCCACCAGCTTGGGGACATCGGTCAAAGCCACCACCTTGGAAATGTCCAAGGCCACCACCCTGGGGACATCAGGCATGGCCACCAGCTTGGGGACATTGGTCAAAGCCACCACCTTGGGGACATTGGTCAAAGCCACCACCCTGGGGACGTGTCCCAGGGCCACCACCACGTCAGGAACGCGCAGGGCCACCACCCTGGGGACATCAGCCAAGGCCACCATCACCCTGGGGACACGGACCAAGGCCACCACCACCTTGGGGACATCTCTCAAGGCCACCACCTTGGGGACATCAGCCAAGGCCACCAGCAGCTTGGGGACATCTCTCAGGGCCACCGTCAGGGTGTCACCGCCCCCAACGGCCCCGGGGACGCCTTGGGGACACCTTGGGGACACCCCAAGCGCCCGGGGGAGGGGACGGGGCCGGGGACCAAGAGGCGGCGGCTGGAGCTGGACACGGGGGACAGCGGGTGAGGACACTGGGGACACCGCGGGGACATTTGGGGACGTTGGGGACATTGACGGGACATTGGAGACACTTGGGGGCATTTGGGGACATCGGGGACGTTGAAGGGACGTTGGGGACAATGAAGGGACATTGGGACATCGGGGAGGTTGAAGACATTGGGGACAGTTGAGGACATTGGGGACCTTGGGAAGGGTGGGGACACTTGGGAACAGTTTGGTGTCACCTGTCCCTGTCACCTGTCCCTGCCACCTGTCCCCATTGATGTCTCCTGTCCCAGCTCGATGTCACCTGTCCCTGTCAGTGTCACCTGTCCCTGTCGGTGTCACCTGTCCCTGTCGGTGACATCTCAGCCGTTCCTGTCCCCTCTGGTGACATCTCTCCTGTCACTGTCGGTGTCTCCTGTCCCCGTTGGTGTCACCCGTCCTGTTAGTGTCACCTGTCCCCATTGATGGTGTCACCTGGCAGTGTCACCTGTCCCCATTGATGGTGTCACCTGGCAGTGTCACCTGTCCCCATTGATGGTGTCACCTGTCCCCACTGACGATGTCCCCTGGCAGTGTCACCTGTCCCTGTCCCTGTTGGTGACATCTCTCCTGTCCCCTCCCCCCAGGCTGAAGGAGGAGCCGGAGGAGCTGATGAGCGACAGCTGCGGGTGAGCCCCGAAACCGCCCAGAATTGCCCCAAAAACCGCCCCAAAAATCACCCCAAAAATAGCCCCAAAAATCACCCCAAACTGCCCCAAAATAGCCCCAAAATCACCCCAAAAATGGTCCCAAAATCGCCCCAAAAATCCCCCCAAAAATGGTCCCAAAATCACCCCGAAATCACCCCAAAAATCATCCCCAAAATCACCCCAAAAATGGTCCCAAAAATCACCCCAAACTGCCCCAAAACCGCCCAAAATCACCCCAAAAATGGTCCGAAAATATTCCACAAAATCACCCCAAAAATGTTCCCAAAATCAACTCAAAAACGGTCCCCAAATCACCCCAAAAATGGTCCCTAAATCACCCCAAAATCGGCCCAAAAATTGCACCAAAATCACCCAAAAATGTTCCCGAAATATCCCCAAAATTATCCCAAAATCCCTCAAAATTCCCCCCAAAATTGACCAAATCCACTCAAAATTCCCTAAATTTCCCCAAATCCCCTCCAAGATTCCCCCAAAATTCTCCAAAACCGCCCCCAAACTCCTCCCCAAAATCCCCCAAACCCCACCCAAAATTCCCCTCAAAATTCACCAAAATGCCCCAAAATTTCCCCCAAAATTCCCCCAAATTCCACCCCAAATTCCCCTCAAAATTCACCAAATCCCCCAAAATTTCTTCCAAACTTCCCCCAAATTCCCCCCAATTTCCCCTCAAAAATCCCTCAAAACTCTCCCAAAATTCCTCCAAATTCCACAAATTTCCCCCCAAATCATCCAAAATTTGACAAAATTCCCCTCAAAATCCACCCAAAATTCCCCTCAAAATTCACCAAATTCCACCCAAAATTTCCCTCAAAATCCACCCAAAATCCCCCAAAATTTCCCCTCAAAATTCCCAAAATTTTCCCCCGAACTCTCCCAAATCCCCCCCAAAATTCCCTGAAATTCTTCCAAATCCCCCCAAAATTTCCCCCAAATTTCCCAAATCTCCTGAAATTCCCCCAAAATCCCCCAAATCCCTAAATTTCCCAAATTTCCCCGAATTTCCCCCAAATTCTCCCCAGGTCCCCGCCCGGTGACGTCGCCGCGGAGCCGCCCTGGGCCGCCTGCGCAGGTGGGGGAGGGGAAATTTGGGGGGAATTTGGGGGATTTTGGTTAATTTGGGGAATTTTGAGGGGATTTGGGGAATTTTGGGCAAATTTGGGTTAATTTCGGGGGGATTTTGGTGAATTTTGGGTGGAATTTGAGGGCATTTTGGGGCTTTTTGAGGAAATTTTGGGTGGGTTTTGTCGGTTTTGGGGGGATCTGGGGGGGATTTTGAGGGGAAATTTGGGGGGAATTTGGGGGATTTTGGTTAATTTGGGGAATTTTGGGGTGATTTGGGGAATTTTGGGGGGAATTTGGGGGAGATTTTGGTGAATTTTGGGTGGAATTTGAGAGCATTTTGGGGCTTTTTGAGGAAATTTTGCGGGGGACTTTGGGTGGGTTTTGTCGGTTTTGGGGGGGATTTTGAGGGGAAATTTGGGGGGAATTTGGGGGATTTTGGTCCAATTTGGGTTAATTGGGGGAATTTGGGGGGGATTTGGGGAATTTTTGGGGGGATTTTGGTGAATTTTGGGTGGAATTTGGGGGGTTTTTGGAGGAAATTTGAGGGGATTTGGTTGGTTTTGGGGGAAGTTTGGGGGGGATTTCGAGAGGTATTTTGGGGTGATTTGGGTTAATTTTGGGAGGATTTGGGAATTATTTGCATTATTTTGGGGTGATTTGGGTTAATTTTGGGAGGATTTGGGGATAATTTGAGGTGTTTTGGGGTGATTTGGGTTCATTTTGAGGTGGTTTTGGGGATAATTTGGGGGATTTTGGGGCGATTTGGGTTCATTTTGGGACAATTTGGGATATTTCGGGGCGATTCGGGCTCATTTCGAGGTGGTTTTGGGGATATTTCAGGGCTGATTTTGCTTCATTTGGGTCATTTCAGTTTAATTTGCGCTCATTCGGTTCATTGGGACCGAATTGGTGTGAATTTATGTAAATTTATGCAAATTTATGCAAATCTCCCTCAGCAGGCGGCAGCTCCGAGGACGAGGAGCCGGAGCCCCTCCCCCCGGCCGGAGGGGGCGGAGCCTCCCCGGGGCCTCCCCCAAGCCCCGCCCCCTCCCCGCCCCTCCCCCACCTGCGCTTCGAGATCAGCTCCGAGGACGGGCTGAGGGTGACGGCGCCGAGCCTCGAGGGTAACTGGGACATACTGGGATGGACTGGGAGGGACTGGGAGGGACTGGGTTATACTGGGATGGACTGGGAGGAAAAAATTTGAGATGTTTTGGCGCAAGAACGGAGATTTTAGGGTGAAAAATGGAGATTTTATGGGTGAAAAATGGGGATTTTTAAGGGTAAAAGGGAACTGGGATGTACTGGGATGTACTGGGAGGGACTGGGATGTACTGGGATGTACTGGGTTATACTGGGAGGGAACTGGGAGGGACTGGGAGGGAAAAATCCGGGAGGTTTGGGCGCAAAAATGGCGATTTCAGGGTGAAAAATGGGGATTTTATGGGGAAAAATGGGAATTTTGGGGGATAAAAGGGAACTGGGTTATACTGGGATATACTGGTTTGTACTGGGAGGGCACTGGGTTATACTGGTTTGTACTGGGAGGGAAAAATCCGGGAGATTTGGGCGCAAAAATGGAGATTTTAGGGTGAAAAACGGGGATTTTATGGGGAAAAATGGGGATTTTGGGGGATAAAAGGGAACGGGTTTATACTGGGATATACTGGTTTATACTGGTTTGTACTGGTTTGTACTGGTTTTACTGGTGATTTTAGGGGGAATTTTGGGGATTTTTAGGGGGATTTTGGGTTTTTTTAGGATAATCTGGGCGGAATTTTATGAGGTTTTTTAGGGAGGATTTTGGGGGTTTTTGGGGTGGATTTTGGGGGCAATTTTGGGTTTTTTAGGGTGATATTGAGGAGGGTTTTTTGTGAGATTTTGGGGTTTTTTTATGGTAATTTTGGGGGTTTTTCTATTTTTTTAGGGGCGACATTGGGGAGTTTCTCTCTGGGATGGTTCTGGGGGGGATTTTGGGGGCGAATTTTGGGGTTTTTAGGAGGATTTTAGGGATGAATTTCTGGGATTTTCTGGGGTTTTTTTGGGATGGTTCTGGGGAGGATTTTGGGGGCAATTTTCTGCGTTTTTTTGTGACATTTTGGGGTTTTTTTAGGATAATTTGGAGGTGATTTTTTGGTTTTTTTGGGGGGGATTTCGGGATTTTTTTTGGGATGGCTCAGGGAGGATTTTGGGGTGAATTTGGGGGATTTTGGGGGGGTTTTGGGTGGGTTTTGGGGTGACCCCCCCGTGTCCCCCCAGGTGCATGGCGGGCGGTGCTGGAGCGGGTGCAGGAGGCGCGAGCCAACGCCCACCTGAGGCACCTCAGCTTCGCAGGTGAGAGCCCAAAAACCCCCCCAAAATCACCCCAAAATCACCCCAAAAATCACCCAAAAATCACCCAAAAAACCCTCAAAATCACCCCAGAAAAAACCCCAAAATCACCCAAAAACCCCCACAAAAAGCGGCTCGAAAAAACCCCAAAATCACCCCCCAAAAGAACTCAAAAATCATCCTCAAAAAACCCCAAAAATCAGCCCAAATAAACCTCAAAATCACCCACCAAAAAACCCCAAAATCACCGCAAAAAATCCCCCAAAAATCACCCAAAAAACCCTCAAAATCGCCCCAAAATCACCCCAAAATCTCCCCAAAGATCACCCCAAAATTGCCTCAAAAAATCACCCCAAAATCGCCTCAAAAATCACCCCAAAAATCACCCCAAAATCACCACAAAATCACTCAAAAATCACCCCAAAATCGCCTCAAAAAGCCCCAAAATGGCCCCAAAATGGCCCCCAAACCTCCGCCAGGTCTCACTTTGTCACCCCCAGACCCATTTCGAAGCCCCCAGACCCATTTCACAGCCCATAAACCCCCATTTAAACCCCATTTGGAAGCCCCCAGCCCCATTTTGAAGCCCCCAGACCCATTTGGAAGCCCCCAGCCCCATTTGGACAGTGTTTCTTGCCCCCAGGGATGAGCGGGCTGCGCTTGCTGGGCACCCACCACAACGCCGTGGTTTGCCAGCCCCCAGACCCATTTCACAGCCCATAAACCCCCATTTAACCCCCATTTGGAAGCCCCCAGACCCATTTTGACACAATTTCTCCCTGCGCAGGGATGAGCGGGCTGCGCCTGCTGGGCATCCACCACGACGCCGTGGTTTGCCTGGCTCCTCAAACGCCCCCAGACCCATTTTGACACCCCCAGACCCCATTTAGCCCCCATTTTGAAGCCCCCAGCCCTAATTTCAAAGCCCCCAGACCCATTTTGACACCATTTCTCCCTGCGCAGGCATGAGCGGGCTGCGCTTGCTGGGCATCCACCACGACGCCGTGGTTTGCCTGGCCCCCAGCCCCATTTCACAGCCCATAAACCCCATTTAAAACCCCCCCCAGCCCCATTTGGAAGCCCCCAGACCCATTTCAAACCCATATTTTGCCCTCCCAGGGATGAGCGGGCTGCGCCTGCTGGGCACCCACCACGACGCCGTGGTTTGCCAGCCCCCAGACCCATTTCACAGCCCATAAACCCCCATTTAACCCCCATTTGGAAGCCCCCAGACCCATTTTGACACCATTTCTCCCTGCGCAGGGATGAGCGGGCTGCGCCTGCTGGGCATCCACCACGACGCCGTGGTTTTCCTGCTGGAGCAGCTGCCGGGCGCCGGGCGCTGCTCCCGGTACCGCTTCCGGTACCACCCCCCGAAACGGGACCCCCCCCCACAGCGCCCCCCCCCGGAACCCCTCGGGCTGCGCCCGCGCCGAGCTGTACCTCAGGTACGGGGCTGGGGGGCGCTGGGAGGGACTGGGAGGGACTGGGAGGGGATTGGGGGGGACTGGGATGTACTGGGAGGGAATTGCGGTATACTGGGATATACTGGGAGGGACTGGGAGGGGACTGGGGGGCACTGGGGTATACTGGGAGGGACTGGGAGGGACTGGGAGGGGATTTAGGGGCACTGGGAGGGCACTGGGTTATACTGGGAGGGGACTGGGAGGGGATTTGGGGGGACTGGGGTATACTGGGAGCAACTGGGATGGACTGGGATATACTGGGAGGGGAATTGCGGGGGATTTGGGGAGATTTAAGGGGACTGGGAGGGACTGGGGTATACTGGGTTATACTGGGAGGGGGTTGGTTTATGCTGGGAGGGACTGGGAGGGGAATTGGGGGGCACTGGGATGGGACTGGGGTATACTGGGAGGGACTGGGGTATACTGGGAGGGACTGGGATCAAACTGGGGGGGACTGGGAGGGACTGGGTTATACTGGGAGGGGATTGGGGGGCGACTGGGATATACTGGGTTATACTGGGAGGGACTGGGAGGGATTTGGGGGGAACTGGGAGGGGATTGGGAGGGGATTGGGAGGGACTGGGTTATACTGGGAGGCACTGGGAGCTCTCCCCAGAGCCATCTCAGGGTGGGGACCACTCAGGGGTCCCCCAGGGGTTTGGGGGGGGGGGGGGGGGGTCACCCATGGGTGGGGGCGGGGTCACCCTCTCAGCCCCTCCCCTCCCCCGCAGGAAGTGCACCTTCGACATGTTCAGCTTCCTGGCGTCGCAGCACCGCGCCCTCCCCCAGGGACCCCCGCCCCGCGAGGAGGAGGAGGATGAGGTGCAGCTCAAGCCCACCCGGTGAGGCCTCACCCACCCCGGGGAGATCCTGGGGGGTTGGACCCCAAAAATCCACTCAGGGACCCCCCAAAAATTCTTTATCTTCCCCCATTGGAGTCTATGGAGTTGACCTGGTGTCCCCCCCATTGAAATCTATGGGGTAGACCTGGTGTCCCCACACCTGGGACCCCTCCCAACCCCTTTGGGTGACTCCTCTGAACACTTGGGAGCCCCAAAAACCCCCTCAGGACCCCAAAAATTTGTCAAAGAACCCCAAAATTTGCCTGCCCGTAGAAGTTTATGGGTAGACTTGGTGTCCTGTAATTGAAATGAATGGGGGTAGACCTGGTGTCGCTCCAATTCAAGTCAATGGGGGTAGACCTGGTGTCCCTCCCATACAACTCTATGGGGGTAGACCTGGTGTCCCCCAATACATTTCAATGGGGTAGACCTGGTGTCTGTCCCAATAGAACTCTATGGGGGTAGACCTGGTGTCTCTCCAATAGAACTCTATGGGGGTAGACCTGGTGTCCCTCCAGTAGAACCCTATGGGGGTAGACCTGGTGTCTCTCCAATAGAGCCCTATGGGGGTAGACCTGGTGTCCCCTCAATGTGTTTCAATGGGGGTAGACCTGGTGTCCCTCCAATGCGTTTCAATGGGGGTAGACCTGGTGTCTCTCCAATGGAACCCTATGGGGGTAGACCTGGTGTCTACACAATAGAACCCTATGGGGGTAGACCTGGTGTCTCTCCAATAGAATCCTATGGGGGTAGACCTGGTGTCTCTCCAATAGAGCCCTATGGGGGTAGACCTGGTGTCCCCCCAATACATTTCAATGGGGGTAGACCTGGTGTCCCCCCAATGCGTTTCAATGGGGGTAGACCTGGTGTCTCTCCAATGGAACCCTATGGGGGTAGACCTGGTGTCTACACAATAGAACCCTATGGGGGTAGACCTGGTGTCTCTCCAATAGAGCCCTATGGGGGTAGACCTGGTGTCCCCCCAATGCGTTTCAATGGGGGTACACCTGGTGTCCGTTCTTACCCGAGAGATTTTTGGGGTTCCCCAAAATTCTGAGGTCCTGGGGCACTTTTGGGGTCCCCATGAGGGATTTTTGGGTCATTTCTTGGGATTTTGGGATGTCCCAAATTTGGGAGGAAGATTTTGAGTGGTTTTTTTGGGGAGGGGGGATTTGGGAATTTTATTGGGTTTGGTGGGTTTTTTGGGGGGTGGGAGTTGGGATTTTGGGGGGGTTCCTTTGGGATTTTGGGAGTTTCTTTTGGGATTTTGGGGGGGTTTGGGATTTTGGGGATTTCTCGGGGGGGTTTTGGGGGGTCCCCCCCGTTTCTGGGGACCCCCTGACGCCCCCCCAGCCGCGCCACCAGCCTGGAGCTGCCCATGGCCATGCGCTTCCGGCACCTCAAGAGAACGGCCAAGGAGGCGGTGGGAGTGTACCGGTGAGGAGCTGCGGGCACACCTGGGCACGCCTGGGGGCACCTGCGGGCACACCTGGGCACAGCTGGGGACATCTCAGATACACCTGGGGGCACCTGGGATACACCTGGGGGCACCTGCGGGCACACCTGGGCACACCTGGGCATGCCTGGGGGCACCTGCGGGCACACCTGGGCACAGCTGGGGACGTCTCAGATACACCTGCGGGCACCTGGGCACACCTGGGATACACCTGGGCACACCTGTGGGCACCTGGGCACACCTGGGGGCACCTGGGCACACCTGGGACACACCTTGGCACACCTGGGACACACCTGGGCAAAGCTGGACACACCTGCGGGCACCTGGGCACACCTGGGATACACCTGGGCACACCTGTGGGCACCTGGGCACACCTGGGCACAGCGGGGGTGGATTTTGAGCAGAATATTTGGGGGTATTTTGGGTGAAATTTGGATTTCCTGTGTCAATCTTTGTGGGGTTTTTTTGCATTCCTGGGTGGATTTTTTGGGGGGAGATTTTGGGGTTTTTGGGGTTCCCCAAATTTGGGGGTGACCCTGACCCCCCTGAGCTCAACCATCCCCAGACAGGGGAGAAATTTGGGGGGATTTGGGGGTTTCTGGGTTTTTTTTTTTTTTGTTAAATTTGGGGTTCGCGGGTGGATTTTTTGGGTGAAGTTTGGGTGGATTCTGGGGGGAATTTTTGGGATTTTTGGGGTTCCTAAAATTTGGGGGTGACCCCGACCCCCCTGAGCTCAACCATCCGCAGACAAGAGAGAGTTTTGGGGTTCCTGGGGGGTGGATTTTTGGTTGAAATTTGGTGAATTTTTATGGGGTTTTTGTATTCCTGGGTTGGATTTTTGGGGGAAATTTTGAGATTTTTGGGGTTCCCAAAAATTTGGGGTGACCCCGACTCCTCCCCCAAATCCAGCTCGGCCATCCACGGGCGGGGCCTGTTCTGCAAGAGGAACATCGAGGCCGGCGAGATGGTGATAGAATATTCCGGAATCGTCGTGCGCTCCGTGCTCACCGACAAGCGGGAGAAGTTCTACGACAGCAAGGTGGGCACCCCCGAATTTTGGGGGGAAAACCCCCAAAAAACGGCAAAAGCACCGCAAAAAAATGAGGAGAACGCCCCAAAAAATGGAGGGGACACCGTAAAAATTGGGGGAAAAGGTTGGAAATGGGTAAAATGTGAAAAATTTGGGGGGGAAATGGGGAAAA
The DNA here is from genome assembly GCF_027887145.1 of Ammospiza caudacuta. Classification (NCBI taxonomy): domain Eukaryota; kingdom Metazoa; phylum Chordata; class Aves; order Passeriformes; family Passerellidae; genus Ammospiza; species Ammospiza caudacuta. The sequence continues at coordinate 234,643 of NC_080630.1, read as the reverse complement.
TGGAAAAATGGGAGGGACGCCCCAAAAAATGGGGGAGAAAGGCCAAAAATTGGAGCAGAAGTCCAAAAATGTGAAGGGATGCCTTGATGATGTCATCAACCCTTGACCACGCCCCAACCCTTGATGGGTCCCAAACTCTTGATGATGTCCCCAACCCTTGGTGATGTCCCCAAGCTTTGATGGGTCCCCATCCATTGACCGTGTCCCCAACCCTTGACCATGACCCCAACCCTTGATGGGTCCCCAACTCCTGATGATGTCCCCAACCCTTGATGGGTTCCCATCCATTGACCGTGTCCCCAGCCCATCAACATGTCCCCAACCCTTGATGGGTTCCCATCCATTGACCGTGTCCCCAACACTTGACCATGACCCCAACCCTTGATGGGTCCCCAACTCTTGACCACACCCCAACCTTTGACCACTCCCCAACCCTTGATTGTCCCCAACCCTTGATGGGTTCCCATCCACTGACCGTGTCCCCAACCTTGATGACGTCCCCAACCCTTGATGGGTCCCAAACTCTTGATGATGTCCCCAACCCTTAATCATGCTGTCCCCAACCCTTGACCACACCCAACTCTTGGTGATGCGCTCAACCCTTAATGAGTCCCCAACCCTTGGTGCGTCCCAAACCCTTGATGGGTCCCCAACTGTTGACCGTGTCCCCAACCCTTGACCACACCCCAACCCTTGACCACACCCCAACATTGACCACACCGCAACATTGACCACGCCCCAACATTGACCACGCTCCCCCGTCCGTCCGTCCGTCCGTCCCCGCAGGGCATCGGCTGCTACATGTTCCGCATCGACGAGGCCGAGGTGGTGGACGCCACCATGCACGGCAGCGCCGCGCGCTTCATCAACCACTCGTGCGAGCCCAACTGCTACTCGCGCGTCATCCACGTGGAGGGCCACAAGCGCATCGTCATCTTCGCGCTGCGCCGCATCCTGCGCGGCGAGGAGCTCACCTACGACTACAAGTTCCCCATCGAGGAGCCGGCCGCCAAGCTGCCCTGCAACTGCGGCGCGCGGCGCTGCCGGCGGTTCCTCAACTGAGCCTCGGCCCCTCGGGGAGGGGGTCCCGGGGCGGCCCGAGGGGGGCGCGGTGGAGGTGTGGGAGGATGGAGAGGTTCTGGAGGTGGTTGGAGGCGATGGGGTGTGATAATGGGGGGGTTTGGAGAGGGTTGGGGCGGTGTGGTGGTCGACCGAGCGTGGTGGCGGTCAGTCAAGAGCCGTGGGGTCAGTCAAGAGTCCTGGAGGTCAACCAAGAGTCGTGGTGGTTCAACCAAGAGTTGTGGAATTGAACCACGATTCGTGGCGGTCAACCACGGGTGGTGGTGGTCAGTCAAGAGTTGTGGAGGTCAATCAAGAATCATGGAGGTTAATCAAGTCTGGTCGTGGTCAACCAAGAGCCATAGGGGTCAATCAAGAATCATGGGCGTCAACCAAGAGTTGTGGTGGTCAGTCAAGAGCTGTTGGGGTCCATCAAGAATCACGGTGGTCAACCAAGAGTGGTGGAAGTCAACCAAGAGTCGTGAAAGTCAGTCAAGAATCGTGGAGGTTAACCAAGAGTCCTGGAAGTCAATCAAGAATCACGGAGGTCAACCAAGAGTTGTGGTGGTCAACCAGGAGTTGGGGGGTCAACCAAGAGCTGTAGGGGTCAATCAAGAGTCCTGGAGGTCAGCCAAGAGTCATGGTGGTCAACCGGGAATCATGGTGGTCAACCCAGAGTTGTGGAGGTCAACCAGGAGTTGTGGAAGTCAACCAAGAATCATGGTGGCCAACAAAGAGTCACAGTGGTCAACCAAGCGTTGTGGAAGTCAACCAAGAGTCCTGGAGGTCAACCACGTGTGGTGGTGGTCAACCAAGAGTTGTGGAATTGAACCAGGAGTCATGTTGGTCAACCAAGAGCCATAGGGGTCAATCAAGAATCATGGTGGTCAACCAGGAGTTGTGGTGGTCATCCAAGAGCCATACAGGTCAACCAAGAATCATGGTGGTCAACCAAGACTCACGGAGGTCAACCAAGAGTCATGAAGATCAACCAAGAACCATGGTGGTCAACCAAGAGTGGTCATGGTCAACCAAAAGCCATAGGGGTCAACCAGGAGTCCTGGTGGTCAACCCAGAGTTGTGGAGGCCAACCAAGAGTTGTGGTGGTCAACCAGGAGTTGGGGGGGCAACCAAGAACCATGGTGGTCAACCAAGAGTCCTGGAGGTCAACCAAGAGTTATGGTGGTCAACCTGGAGTTGTGGTGGCCAGTCAAGAGTCCTGGTGGTCAATCAAGAGTTGTGGTGGCCAACCAAGAATCATGGCGGTCAATCAAGGATCATAGTGGTCTACCAAGGATGATGGTCAACCAAGAGTCATGGTGGTCAACCATAAGTCCTGGATCTCAACCAAGAATCATGGGAAGAAGATGCTGAGGTGCTCCTTGAAGCCATGGAGATGCCTCCAGTCAACTGGGAAGACCCAAAAAATCATGGCAGGTCCTGGTGAAGGTCCTGGAGATGTTCCTGGAAGTCCTGGAGATACCTCCAGTCAATCAAGAGTCATGGACGTCAACCAAGAGTGATGGGAAGAAGATGTTAGGGTGCTCCCAGAAGTTCTTGAGATGCCTCCACTCAATTAGAAGATGTCAGAAATCATGGGAATGAAATTTTGGGGTGCTCCCAGAAGTTCTTGAGATGCCTCCACTCAACCAGAATGTCCCAAAAATCATGGAAATGAAATTTTGGGGTGTTCCCGGAAGTTCCTGAGATGCCTCCACTCAACCAGAATGTCCCAAAAATCATCAAAATGAAAATTTGGGGTTCTCCCAGAAGTCCTTGAGATGCCTCCACTCAACTGGAAGATGCCATAAGTCATGGGAACGGAATTTTGGGGTGCTCCCAGAAGTTCCTGAGATGCCTCCAGTCAACCAGAAGCTCCCAAAAATCATCAAAATGAAATTTTGGGGTGCTCCCAGAAGTTCCTGAGATGCCTCCAACCCTGGGGACCCTCTCAGAAGAGACTTTGGGGTTCTCTCCAGCCCCTGGAGACCCCTCCCCACCATGGGGCCCCCCCAAACCCCTCCCCATGGGCCCCTCCCCCAATTTCCCCCCCAAAAAAATGGGTCCAGCCCCTCCCCCCGCAGCATTTTTGGGGCGTTTCCGGGTGTTTTTTGGGATTTTAGGGTTTTGTATTTTAATTTAAAGGCGGCGCGAGCTCCGCCCACAATAAAAACTCTGATTGGTTCAGGGCGGTTCTGGATTTGTGGGGTTTGGGGGGTGAGGAATGGGGGAAAAAACACAAATTTTAAGATTTTGGGGGGAAATTGTGGAGAAATGGGGGGGAAATGGCGGGAAAATGTGAGGGGGGAAAAAAAGGAAAATGTGAGGGGGGAAAAAGGAAAATGTGAGGGGGAAAAAGAAGGAAAATGTGAGGGGGGAAAAAAGGAGAATGTGAGGGGGAAAAAAAGGAAAATGTGAGGGGAAAATGGAGGGAAATGGGAGGGGGGAAATGTTGGGGAAAATGGCAGGAAAAATGAGGGGGAAAGGGTGAAAAATGTGAGGAGATCTGAAAGGAAAATGGAGGAAAGTTTGAGGGGAAAAAGCAGGAAATGTGAGGGGAAAATGGAGGGAGATGTGAGTGGGAAAAGGTGAGAAATGTGAGAGGGGGAAAAAGGGAAATGTGAAGGGAAAATGGTGGGAAATGTGAAGGGGAAAAAAGAAGGAAATGTGAGAGGGAAATTGCAGAAAATCTGAGGGGGAAAAAGGGGGAAATGTGAAGGGGAAATGGAGGGAAAGGTGAAAGGAAAAAGGGCAGGAAATGTGAGAGGGAAATGGTGGAAAATGTGAGGGGGAAAATGGAGGGAAGTGTGAGGAGAAAATGGAGGGAAACGTGAGGGTGGAAGGGTGGGAAATGTGAGGGGAAAAATGGCAGAAAATGTGAGGGGGGAAAAAAGGAAATGATAGGGGAAAATGGAGGGAAAGGTGAGGGAAAAATGGAGGGAAATGTGAGGGAAAAAATGGCAGAAAATGTGAGGGGGAAAATGGCGGGAAATGTGAGGGGGGAAAAAGGAAATGATAGGGGAAAATGGAGGGAAAGGTGAGGGAAAAATGGAGGGAAATGTGAGCGTGGAAGGGTGGGAAATGTGAGGGGAAAATGGAGGGAAAGATGTAAGGAAAACAGCGGGAAATGTGAGGAAAATGGAGGGAAATGTGAGGGAGAAATGGCGGAAAATGTGAAGGGAAAATGTGAGGGAAAGGTGAGGGTGGAAGAGTGGGAAAAGAAAGGGAAATGTGGGGAAAATGGAGGGAAAGGTGGGAGGGAAATGTGAGGGGAAAATGATGGAGAATGTGAGGGGGAAACGAGTGGGAAAACTGAGGGGAAAAGGGTGCGAAATGTGAGGGGGAAAAAAGGGAAATTGATAGGGGAAAATGGCGGGAAATGTGAAGAGATCTGAAAGGAAAATGGAGGAAAGTTTGAGGGGGAAAAAGCAGGAAATGTGAGGGGGAAAGGGCAAGAAAAGTGAGGGGTAAAAAGAAGGGAAAGGTGAGGAGGAAATGGTGGGGAAAATGAGGGGGAAATTGTGAAAAATGTGAGTGGGAAATGTGAGGGGAAAAGAAAGGGAAATGTGAGGGGAAAATGGAGGGAAATGTGAGGGGGAAATGGTGGAAAATGTGAAGTGGAAATGGAGGGAAAGGTGAAAGGAAAAGGGCAGGAAATGTGAGGGGGAAATGGTGGAAAATGTGAGGGGGAAAAGGGGGGAAATGTGAGGGGAAAAGAGCAGGAAATGTGAGGGAAAAAACAAGGAAATGTGAGGGGAAAATGGCGGGAAATGTGAGGGGAAAAAAAAGGAAATGTGAGAGGAAAATGGTGGAAAATGTGACATGGAAAAGGCGGGAAATGTGAGGGGAAAATGGGGGAAAATGTGAGGGGGAAAATGGAGAGAAACGTGAGGGGGAAAATGGAGGGAAATGGCGGGAAGGGGACTTTTTAAAATCCCACTTTGAAATCCTTTTAAAATGCACCCCAAAGTTCCCCTCCTTCCCCAAATTTCCTCCCCAGCCAATCAGGACTCCACGAATCGCCCCCAAAATTTCCCCCCTCCCCCAGATTTCCCTAAAACCCCTCCCCCCAAGCGATCAAGATCCCCCAAAATCGCCCCAAAATCCTTCCCAGAAATTCCCCCTCTACCAAAATCTCCTTCTAATCAATCAGGACCCCCCCAAAAATCCCCCCCCCAAATCCCCCCTAAAATCCCCCACAACCAATCAAGATCCCCCCCAGATCCCCCCAAAAATCCCTCCCAACCAATCAGGACCCCGCAAAATCCCCTCTCAGCCAATCAGAATTCCCAAAAATCCCCCCAAATTCCCTCTCAGCCAACCAGGACCCCCCAAAAATCCCCCAAAATTCCCTCTCAGCCAATCAAGACACCCGAAAATCCTCCTCAAAATCCCCCCCAAATTTCCTCTCCTCTCCCTAAATCCCTTCTCAGCCAACCAGAACCCCCCAAAATCCCCCCCAAATCCCCTCCCAACCAATCAGAATCCCCCCAAAATCCCTTCTCAGCCAATCAGGACCCCTCAAAATTCTCCCCTTCCCCAAAATCCCCCCACAACCAATCAGGACCTCCAAAATCCCCCCCCAATTCCTCTCTCAGATAATCAGAATTCCCCAAAATCCCCCCCAAAATCCCCTCTCAACCAATCGGGACCCCCAAAATCCCCTCTCGGCCAATCAGGACCCCCCAAAAATCCCCCCAAAAATCCCTTCCAACCCCCCCCCCAACCAACCAGGGCCCCCCAAATTCCCCTCCCAACCAATCAGAAACCCCCCAAAACTCCCCAAAATCCTTCCCAAAATTCCTCCCTTCCCCAAAATCCCCCCCAATCAGGACCCCCAAAATCCCCTCTCAGCCAATCAGGACCCCCCAAAATCCCCCCCAAAATCCCTTCTCAGCCAATCAGGACCCCCCAAAATCCCCTCTCGGCCAATCGGGACCCCCAAAATCCCCCCAAAATCCCCTCTCGGCCAATCGGGACCCCCAAAATCCCCTCTCGGCCAATCAGGACCCCCCAAAAATCCCCCCAACCTCCCCCCCCAACCAACCAAGACCCCCCCCAAAAATCTCCCCCTTTCTCACCCCCAACCCCCTCCCCCCCCTTTCCCTTTTCCCTCCCCCACCCCCTCCTCCCCTCCCTCCCCTCCCCCCCCCGCGGCCCCGCCCGGGTTAATCCGCGTCCCCCCCCACGCCCCAAATTAAAACATTTTGGGGAGGGGCGTGGCAGGGAGCGGGGGGGGGGGGGGTGGGGGAGGGGCGTGTCCCCCTTTGGGGACAGCGCGCGCGCGGGGACGGCGGCGGCGGCGACAGCGAGGAGGGGACAGCGGGGACAGCGGGGACAGCGGGGACAGCGAGGAGGGGACGGCGAGGAGGGGACGGCGAGGGGACAACGGAGGCGACGGCGCAGGAAGGGAGCGGGGCGGCCCCACCCCCCCCCGGCCCCCCCGAGGGGCGGAGCGAAGGTTTGGGGGGGGGGGAGGGGGGGGAGGGGCGAGGGGAGGGGGCGGGGGGGGAGGGGGGGGGGACCAGTTTGGCCCAGTCCCATTTCCCAGTGTGGCCCCAGTTTGGCCCAGTTTGACCCAGTCCCACTGTCCCAGTTTGGCCCCAGTTCCCCGGTGTCACCCTGTCCCAGTTTGGCCCAGTTTGACCCAGTCCCACTGTCCCAGTTTGGCCCCAGTTCCCCGGTGTCACCCTGTCCCAGTTTGGCCCCAGTTCCCTGTTTGACCCTGTCCCAGTTTGGCCCAGTTTGACCCAGTCCCACTGTCCCAGTTTGGCCCCAGTTCCCTGTTTGACCCTGTCCCAGTTTGGCCCAGTTCCCTGAGTCACTCTGTCCCTGTTTGACCCTGTCCCAGTTTGGCCCAGTTTGGCCCAGTCCCATTTCCCAGTATGGCCCCAGTTCCCCGAGTCACCCTGTCCCAGTTTGTCCCAGTTTGACCCCATCCCAGTTTGTCCTTCTCCCAGTTTGGCCCCAGTTTGACCCTGTCCCAGTTTGGCCCCAGTTCCCCGAGTCACCCATCCCAGTTTATCCCAGTCCCAGTTTGACCCAGTCCCATTTCCCAGTTTGGCCCAGTTAATCCCAGTTCCCTGAGTCACTCTGTCCCAGTTTGGCCCCAGTTCCCAGTTTGATCCCACCCCAATTTGGCCCCAGTTTGTCCCAGTTTGACCCTGTCCCAGTTTGGCCCAGTATGGCCCAGTTCCTGGTGTCACCCCGTCCCAGTTTGGCCCCATTTCCCAGTTTGACCCCATCCCAGTTTGGCCCAGTTTGGCCCCAGTTCCCAGTTTGATCCCATCCCAGTTTGGCCCAGTTTGACCCTGTCCCAGTTTGGCCCCAGTTCCCAGTTTGATCCCATCCCAGTTTGATCCCATCCCAGTTTGACCTTCTCCCAGTTTGGCCCCAGTTCCCCGAGCCACCCTGTCCCAGTTTGTCCCAGTTGCCGGTGTCACCCTGGCCCAGTTTGGCCCAGTTTGGCCCCAGTTCCCTGTTTGACCCTGGCCCAGTTTGTCCCAGTTTGACCCCATCCCAGTTTGGCCCAGTTTGACCCAATCCCATTTCCCAGTTTGGCCCCAGTTCCCAGTTTGATCCCCCCCCAGTTTGGCCCAGTTCCCCAGTGTCACCCTATCCCAGTTTGGCCCCAGTTTGTCCCAGTTTGACCCAGTCACGGGGTCCCAGTTTGGCCCAGTCCTGGTGTCACCCTGCCCCAGTTTGGCCCCAGTTTATCCCAGTTTGTCCCAGTTCCCCGGTGTCACCCCATCCCAGTTTGTCCCAGTTTGACCCCATCCCAGTTTGGCCCAGTCCCACTGTCCCAGTTTGGCCCAGTCCCAGTTTGTCCCAGTTTGGCCCAGTTTGACCCTGTCCCAGTTTGACCCAGTCACGGGGTCCCAGTTTGGCCCAGTCCTGGTGTCACCCTGCCCCAGTTTATCCCAGTTTATCCCAGTTTGTCCCAGTTCCCTGGTGTCACCCCGTCCCAGTTTGTCCCAGTTTGACCCCGTCCCAGTTTGGCCCAGTCCCACTGTCCCAGTTGGTCCCAGTTGCCGGTGTCACCCAGTCCCAGTTTGGCCCAGTTTGGCCCAGTCCCAGTGTCACCTCGTCCCAGTTTGGCCCAGTCCCAGTTTGGCCCAGTTTGGCCCAGTTTGACCCTGTCCCAGTTTGACCCAGTCCCCTGGTTTGCCCTCTCCCAGTTTATCCCAGTTTGGCCCAGTCTTGGTGTCACCCAGTCCCAGTTTGGCCCAGTTTGGCCCAGTCGCAGGGTCCCAGTTTGTCCCAGTTCCCCGTCCTTTCTCTCCCAGTTTGACCCCAGTTCCAACTGTCCTCCTCTCCCAGTTTACCCCAGTCCCAGTTTGGCCCAGTTTGGCCCAGTTTGACCCCAGTTTGTAGGTTCTTCCTGTCCCAGTTCATCCCAGTTCATCCCAATTATTCTCAGTCCCCAGTTTCCCCCTCTCCCAGTTCCTCCCAGTTCCTCCCAGTTCGTCCCAGTCCCCAGTTTCCCCCTCTCCCAGTTCCTCCCAGTTCCTCCCAGTTCGTCCCAGTTCCTCCCAGTTCCTCCCTGGTTCCGGTTCCCACGGGAAAGGGGCGGGGCCAATTTCTGGTGGGCGGGGCCTGAACCCCAAACTGGGACCCCAAACTGGGACCCCAAACTGGGAACCCAAACTGGGAACCCAAACTGGGACCTGAACCCCAAACTGGGAACCCAAACTGGAAACCCAACCCCAAACTGGGAACCCAAACTGGGAACTCAAACTGGGACCTGAACCCCAAACTGGGAACCCAAACTGGGAACTCAAACTGGGAACTGCAGCCCCAAACTGGGAACCCCGAACTGGGAACCCAAACTGGGACCCCAAACTGGGACCCGAACCCCAAACTGGGAACCCAAATGGGAAATCCCAAACTGGGATCCCAACCCCAAACTGGGAACCCAAACTGGGACCAGGACCCTGAACTGGGACCCCAAACTGGGAACTCCAGCCCCAAACTGGGACCCCAAACGGGAAATCCCAAACTGGGACCCGAACCCCAAACTGGGACCCCAAACTGGGAGCTCCAGCCCCAAACTGGGACCTGAACCCCAAAATGGGACCCCAAACTGGGACCCCAAACTGGGAACTGCAGCCCCAAACTGGGACCCCAAACGGGAAATCCCAAACTGGGATCCCAACCCCAAACTGGGCCCCGCCCCTTGCCGAGGCCCCGCCCCTTTTTCATCAGGCCCCGCCCCTTTCCCGTCGGCCCCCGCGGGGTCTCCGGAGGTCACCGGGCTGGGGGCGGGGCGGGGCGGCGCCCGCTAATTAGGGCCGCTAATTAAGGCCAATTAACGCCCTCCTTAATGAGCGCCAACGGGCTGGGCCCGATGACGTCACCGTTGCGAAAGGGCCCCGGCGGGGGCGGGGCGGGGGGGGCGGGGTGGGGGGGGCGGGGAGAACCTGAAATGATCCCAAAATGGCCAAAAATGCCCCAAAAATGATACTAAAATCCCCCCAAAATGACCCAAAATGACCCAAAATGGCCCCAAAATACCCAAAAATACCCGAATATGATGCCAAAACCCAAAAAAAAATACCCCAAAATGACCCCAAAATACCCCCAAATACCCACAATTATCCCCAAATACCCCAAAATTACCCCAAAATACCAAAAAATATCCCAAAAATACCCTAAAATCCCAACATCCCAAAAAATGCCCCAAAATTACTCCAAAATACCCCAAAATTCCCAAAATTATCTCAAAATGCCCCAAAATGCCCTGAAATACCCAAAATTACTCAAAAATACCTGAAATTACGCCAAAATACCCCAAAATTACAGAAAAATTACACCAAAATGCCTAAAATTACCCTGAATCCTCCAAAAATGCCCCCAAATGCTCCCAAATACCCCAAAATACCCAAAATTATCCCCAAATGACCCTAAAATATTTGAAATTACAAAAAATACCCAAAAATTCCCCTAAAATCATCCAAAAATACATAAAATGACCCCGAAATGATCCCAAAAATGACCCCAAACTCCCCCTAAATGACGCCAAATCCCCCAAATTGACCCCAAACTCCCTAAAAATTACCCCAAAAAACCCACACCCCAAAATGACCCCAAACTCCCCAAAACTGACCCCAAACCACCCCAAAAATGACCCTAAATCTCTCAAAAAATTGCCTCAAATTCCCCAAAAATTACCCCAAAACCCCCCAAATCCCCAAAATTCCCCAAATAGACCCCAAGCCACCCCAAAATTGACCCCAAATCTCTCCAAAATTTGCCCCAAAATTCCAAATAAAGACCCCAAAATTATCCCAAACTACCCAAAATGTCCCTAAATTCCCCAAATCGACCCAAACTCCCCAAAATTGACCCCAAACCACCCCAAAAATGACCCAAAAACTCCCCCAAAATGACCTGGAAATTTATCCCCAAATCCCCCAAAATGCCCCAAAAATGTCCCCAAATCTCTCCAAAATTGGCCCCAAATTCCCAAAAACTGACCCCAAAAATCCCCAAAACTCCCCAAAATCCCTAAAAATGCCCAAAAGGCCCCAAAATTCCCCGAACTGACCCCAGATTTTCGGCTCCGCCCCCCAGCGGCGATGACGTGGCGCCCCCCGGTGGCTCCCGCGGCGCTGCTGCTGCTGCTGCTGGCGACAGGTGAGCGGGGACAGGTGACAATGGGGACAATGGACAGGTGACAATGGACAGGTGAGCGGGGACAGGTGACAATGGGGACAATGGACAGGTGACAATGGGGACAATGGACAGGTGACAATGGACAGGTGAGCGGGGACAGGTGACAATGGGGACAATGGACAGGTGACAATGGGGACAATGGACAGGTGACAATGGACAGGTGAGCGGGGACAGGTGACAATGGGGACAATGGACAGGTGACAATGGGGACAGGTGACAATGGGGACAATGGACAGGTGACAATGGACAGGTGAGTGGGGACAGGTGACAATGGGGACAATGGACAGGTGAGCGGGGGACAGGTGACAATGGACAGGTGACAATGGGGACAGGTGACAATGGGGACAATGGACAGGTGAGCGGGGGACAGGTGACAATGGACAGGTGACAATGGGGACAGGTGACAATGGGGACAATGGACAGGTGAGCAGGGGACAGGGGACAATGGACAGGTGACACTGGGGACAATGGACAGGTGACACTGGGGACAATGGGACAGGTGACAGGTGAGGGTCAATGGGGACAGGTGAGGGAAAGGTGACAATGGACAGGTGACAATGGGCAGGTGACAATGGACAGGTGAGGGACAGGTGAGGGACAATGGACAGGTGACACTGGGATAGGTGACAATAGGACAGGTGAGGGACAATGGGACAGGTGACAATGGGACAGGTGAGGGGTGGCGCACAGGTGACACAGGTGACCCTGACAGGTGTTCCATGTCCCCACAGTGGCACAGGTGACACAGGTGACACAGGTGACACTGACAGGTGTTCCATGTCCCCACAGTGGCACAGGTGACAGGTGACAATCGTGTCGTGGGTGGCCACGCCTGCGTGCCGCACTCACAGCCCTGGCAGGTGGCCGTGCTGGACATGTACAAGCTCTACTGCGGGGGAGTCCTGGTGGCACCGAGATGGGTGGTGACCGCGGCGCACTGCACCACACCTGGGTAAGGGACACACCTGGGGACACACCTGGGGACACACCTGGGGACACCTGGGGACAGTGACACTGCACCACACCTGGGTAAGGGACACACCTGGGGACACCTGGGGACACACCTGGGGACACCTGGGGACAGTGACACTGCACCACACCTGGGTAAGGGACACACCTGGGGACACCTGGGGACACACCTGGGGACACCTGGGGACAGTGACACTGCACCACAGCTGGGTAAGGGACACACCTGGGGACACCTGGGGACACACCTGGGGACACCTGGGGACAGTGACACTGCACCACACCTGGGTAAGGGACACACCTGGGGACACCTGGGGACACACCTGGGGACACACCTGGGGACAGTGACACTGCACCACAGCTGGGTAAGGGACACACCTGGGGACAGTGACACTGCACCACACCTGGGTAAGGGACACACCTGGGGACACCTGGGACACTGCACCACAGCTGGGTAAGGGACACACCTGGGGACACCTGGGGACACCTGGGGACACACCTGGGACAGTGACACTGCACCACACCTAGGTAAGGGACACACCTGGGGACACACCTGGGGACAGGGGACACACCTGGGTAAGGGACACCTGGAGATGTTCCTCAGATGTTCCTCATATGTTCTTCAGATGTTCCTCAGATGTTCCCCAGATGTTCCCCAGATGTTCCTGAGATGTTCCTCACCCACCCCATCCCCTCCATGTAATCCCCATGTCCCTCACATTCCTCAGGTGTTCCCCAGATGTTCCTCAGGTGCTCCTCACCTGCTCCCGTCCCCTCCATGTACTCCCCATGTTCCTCAGACGTTCCTCAGACGTTCCTCACCCATCCTGTCCCCTCCATGTCCTTCTGATGCCCCCTGAGACGTTCCTCAGATGTTCCTCAGACGTTCCCGAGGTGTTCCCGAGGTGTTCCCGAGGTGTTCCCCAGGTGTTCCCCAGGTGTTCCCCAGGTGTTGCCCAGGTGTCCCTCACCTCGTTCCCGTCCCCGCAGGGTGACCACGGTGTCTCTGGGCAAGCACCGCCTGTACGCGCGCGAGGCGGGCGAGCAGCGCCGCATGGTGGCGCGCATGGTGGCCCACCCGGGCTACGACCCGTCCACCAAGGACAACGACATCATGCTCCTCAAGCTGCTGTCCCCGGCCGCCATCTCCGACCGCGTCCGGCCCATCCCGGTGGCCTCGTGCCTGCCCCGGCCCGGCACCACCTGCGTCACCTCGGGCTGGGGGGCCACCACCTCGCCCGAAGGTACCTGGGGCTGGCCATGGGGCCCAGGTGGCATCTGGGGGGGGTTTGGGGCTCATGATGGAGATGGGACATGGCCCAGGTGGCATCTGGGGGGGGTTTGGGGCTCCTGATGGAGATGGGACATGGCCCAGGTGGCATCTGGGGGGGGTTGGGGCTCCTGATGGAGATGGGACATGGCCCAGGTGGCATCTGGAGGGGGTTTGGGGCTCCTGATGGAGATGGGACATGGCCCAGGTGGCATCTGGGGGGGGTTTGGGGCTCTTCATGGAGATGGGACATGGCCCAGGTGGCATCTGGAGGGGGTTTGGGGCACCTTGTGGGCACCTTGAGGTCACCTCGTGGTCATTTGGGTCTCCTTGTGGTCATCTTGTGGTCACCTGGGCCTTCGTCATGGTCACTTTGGTCTCCTCGTGGTCATCCTGTGGTCATCTCGTGGTCATTGGGGTCTCCTCGTGCTCATCTCATGATCACCTGGGTCCTCTACTGGTCACTCTGGTGGTCACCCTAGTGGTCACTCTGGTGGTCACTTTGGAACCCTGGTGGTCACTCAGTGGTGGTCACTCAGTGGTCACTGTGGTGGTCAGTGTGATGGTCACTCAGCGGTCACTCAGTGATGGTCACTCAGTGATGGTCACTCAGCGGTCACTCAGTGGTCAGTGGTCACTCATTGGTCACTCATTGGTCACTCAGTGGTCAGTGGTCACTCATTGGTCACTCACTGGTCACTCAGTGGTCACTCAGTGGTCAGTGGTCACTCAGTGGTCACTCTGTCCGCAGTGACGTACCCCGAGGTGCTGCAGTGTGTCAATGTCACGCTGTTCTCTCCGGCCGAGTGTCGCCGTTTCTACCCCGGCTCCATCACTGACAACATGATCTGTGCCGGGCACCTGCAGGGGGGACAGGACTCGTGCCAGGTAACCCTGGGGACACACCTGGGACACACCTGGGACACCTGGGGACACCTGGGGACACCTGGGGACACCTTGCAGGGGGGACAGGACTCGTGGCAGGTAACCCTGGGGACACCTGGGACACCTGGGGACACCTGGGACACCTGGGGACACCTGAGGACACGTGGGGACACCTGCAGGGGGGACAGGACTCATGCCAGGTAACGCACCTGGGGACACACCTGGGGACACGTGGGGACACCGAAAATACACCTGGGGACACACCTGGGGACACCTGGGGACACACCTGGGGACACCTGGGACACCTGGGGACACCTGGGGACACCTTGCAGGGGGGACAGGACTCGTGGCAGGTAACCCTGGGGACACCTGGGGACACCTGGGACACACCTGAGGACACCTGGGAGGGGTCAGAGGTGGAGGAGAACCTGGGTTTGGGGTCACCAAACCCAGTGAGATCCATGAAGGGGTCACCAAACCCAGTGAGATCCACTGAGGGGTCACCAAACCCAGTGAGATCCACCAAAGGGTCAACCAACCCAATGAGGTCCACCAAGAGTTTGGCCAACCCATGGGGTCACCAAACCCAGTGAGATCCACCAAGGGGTCACCAGACCCAGTGAGGTCCACCAAGAGTTTGGCCAACCCATGGGGTCACCAAACCCAGTGAGATCCATCAAGGGCCACCCAAACCCAACGAGGTCCATAAAAGGCTCACCCAACCCAACGAGGTTCATCAAGGGGTCACCAAAAGCAACAAGTTCACCCAACCCAACGAGATCCACCAAGAGTTTGACCAACCCATGGGGTCACCAAACCCAATGAGGTCCCCAAGAGTTTGACCAGCCCAATGAGATCCACCAAGGGTTTGACCAACCCATGGGCTCACCAAACCCAGTGAGATCCATCAAGGGGTCACCAAACCCAATGGGGTCCATCAAGGGGTCACCAAACCCAGTGAGATCCATCAAGGGGTCACCAAACCCAATGAGGTCCACCAAGGGGTCACCAAAGCCAACGAGGTCCACCAAGGGGTCACCCAACCCAACAAGTTCACCCAACCCAACGAGGTCCACCAAGAGTTTGGCCAACCCAAGGGGATCCACCCAGGGTTTGACCAACCCGAGGAGCTCTGGGTCGACCCCAAAGTTGTCCCCCAGCCCCGGCGGCCATCCCGGTGGTGACCTTGTCCCGCTGTCCCCCCAGGGTGACTCCGGCGGGCCCCTGGTGTGCGAGGGCACCTTGCAGGGCATCGTCTCGTGGGGCATGGAGCGCTGCGGGCAGCCGCGGCGCCCAGGGGTCTACACCAAGGTGTGCCGCTACGCCCGCTGGATCCACGACACCATGGAGGACACCTGAGGGGGCATCTCGCGGGGTTCCCGGGGCGGCACCTCGCGTGGCCTCTGAGGTGGCGCCTGGGGTGGCGTCTGAGAGGGTTCCTGGGGCGGCACCTGAGGGAGAACCTGGGGTGGCACCTGAGGTGGATGCAGGAGACCATGGAGGACGCCTGAGGTGGCACCCGAGGGGACACCCAGGGGACATTAAAGATGTGCCGGGGACTCTGGGCTCCGTGTGGTTTCTTCTGGGATGGGATTTTGGGACAATTTGTGGATTTGGGGGGAATTTGGGGGGATTTTGGGGTGAATTTGAGGGGATTTGGGGGGATCCAGGAGACCGTGGAGGACACCTGAGGTGGCACCTGGGGTGGCATCTCAGGGAGAACCTGAGGTGGCAGCTGAGGTGGATCCACAAGACCATGGGGGACGCCTGAGGTGGCACCTGAGGTGGCACCTGAGGGGACATTGAAGATGTGCTGGGGACTCTGGGCTCCATGTGGTTTCTTCTGGTCCAAAATTTGGGATTTTGGGGGATTTTGAGGAGATTCTGAAGGAATTTTGGGGTGAATTTGAGGGGATTTTGGGGGATCCACGATGCCATGGAGAACACCTGAGGGAGAACCTGGTCCAAAATTTGGGATTTTGAGGAGATTCCGGTGGAATTTTGGGGGAAATTTGAGGGGATTTTGGGGGTGAATTTGAGGGGATTTTGGGGGATCCACAAGACCATGGAGGACACCTGAGGTGGCACCTGGGGTGGCACCTGAGGTGGCACCTGAGGGGACATTGAAGATGTGCCGGGGGACTCTGGGCTCCGCGTGGTTTCTTCTGGTCCCAAAATTTGGGATTTTGGGGTGAATTTGGGGGGATTTTGGGGAGATTCTGAGGTAATATTGGGGGGGAATTTTAGGGAGATTTTTGGAGGAATTTAGAGCAAATTTTGGGGGAATTTGAGGAGATTTTTGGGAGATTTCTGAGGGAATTTTAGGAGAGATTTGGGGAAAATTTGCGGCGATTTTGCACAGAGTCCAGGGGAATTTTTGGAAATTTGGGGGGAATTTGAGGGGAGTTTGAGGAGGGTTAGAGGGAATTTGGGGAGGGAATTTTGGGGAAATTTGAGGGAATTTTGAGGAGATTTAGAGGGAATTTTGGGAGGGAATTTTGGGAGGGAATTTGAGGGGAATTTGGGGGGAATTTTGGGGAGTTTTTTGGAGTAATTTCGAGCGAATTTTGGGGGGAATCTGAGGGGGTTTTGAAGGAATTTAGGGAGGGAATTTGGGGGAATTTGAGGGAATTTTGGGGAGGATCCAATTAAATTTTGGGGAGATTGTGAAGGAGTTCTGGGATGAGTTTTAGGGCAGATTTGAGGGGATTTTGTGGAGATTCCACGGGAGTTTTGGGGGGAATTTGGGGACAATTTGAGAGGATCCCCCAAAATTCCCCAAATTCCCCCCAAAATTCCCCAAAATTCCCCCCAAAATCCCCCAAATTCCCCCCAAAATCGGCTTTTCCCGGGGTGGGGGAGGGGTGGGAAGGCCCCACCTGGGCCGGCACCGCCCGCCGGGGGTGGGGGAGGGGCCGCTCATTAATTAATCATTAACGAGGCCTCCTTTAATTAGCGGGGTGACGCGGAGCCCCCCCAGAACAGCCCCATGGAGCCCCTCGGCCTCGTCCTCCTCCTCCTCCTGCTGCCCCCCGGTGAGGGGACACCGGGTTGGGGGCAAAATTCGCGATTTCGGGGAATTTCGGGGAAAATTCGGGGGAGTTTCGGAAAAGTTTGGGGATTTTGGGGGGGATTTTAGGGGAAATTTTGAGCCATTTGAAGTAAAATTTGGGTGGTTTGGGGGGATTTGGGGGAAAATTTGGAGGAAACTTTGGGGGATTTTAGGGAAATTTCGAGAGGTTTTAAGGAAAGTTTGGCGGGTTGGGGAAATTTGGGGGGGTTTTGGGGAAATTCTGAGCGATTTTAAGGAAAACTTGGGGGGATTGTGGGGGAAATTTTGAGTGGTTTTAAGGAAAGTTTGGGGGGGTTGGGGGGGGAATTTGGGGGAAAATTTGGGGGATTTTGGGGGAAATTGGGGAATTTCGGGAATTCCGATCGCCCGTGTCTCTCTCTCAGGCCGGGCCCACCCCGGGCGGATTCTGGGGGGCTCCGAGTGCCCCCCCCGGGAGCACGCGGGGCTCGTGCGGCTCTTCCAGTTCGACCAGTTCGTGTGCGGGGGGGCCCTGCTGAGCCCCCAGTGGGTGCTGAGCGCCGCCCACTGCCACGCCAGGCACGCACTGGGAGGGACTGGGAGGGACTGGGATATACTGGGAGGGGATTGGGAGGGATTGGGATATACTGGGATATACTGGGAGGGGACTGGGATATACTGGGATGGACTGGGATATACTGGGAGGGGACTGGGATATACTGGGATATACTGGGAGGAGACTGGGAGTGGTAAAAAGGGGATTTGGGGTTACTGGTTTGTACTGGTTTATACTGGGAGGGACTGGCAGGGCCCTGCTGAGCCCCCAGTGGGTGCTGAGCGCCGCCCACTGCCAGGCCAGGTATGGACTGGGATGGACTGGGAGGGACTGGGATGGACTGGGAGGGACTGGGATGGACTGGGATATACTGGGAGGGGATTTGGGGTTACTGGTTTATACTGGGAGGGACTGGGAGGGACCCCAGTGGGTGCTGAGCGCCGCCCACTGCCAGGCCAGGCACGCACTGGGATGGACTGGGATGGACTGGGAGGGACTGGGAGGGGATTGGGATATACTGGGAAGGACGGGGATATACTGGGATATACTGGGAGGGACTGGGATTAAACTGGGAGGGACTGGGAGGGGACTGGAGGCGGTAAAAAGGGGATTTGGGGTTACTGGTTTATACTGGGAGGGGATTGAGAGGGAACTGGGGTGGACTGGGAGGGGATTGGGAGCGACGGGGACAAACTGGGAGGGACTGGGAGGGACTGGGATGGACTGGGAGGGACTGGGAGTGACTTCCCGGCCTCATCCAGGTGAGCACAGGTGAGGTGAATAACTGGGATTGATGGGATTTGTCTGGTTACTGGTCAAACTGGGATGGACTGGGATGGACTGGGATGGACTGGGTGTCACCGGGATGGACTGGGATGGACTGGGATGGACTGGGATGGACTGGTTTGAACTGGGATCTCTCTCAGCCACCTGCAGGTGCGCGCAGGTGAGCACAGCCTGGCCCAGGTGAGCGGCCACGAGCAATTCGCCGCCGCCGTGGAGCTCGTGGTGCACCCGGACTTCGGCAAAGCCGCGGGAAATGCCCGGAATTTCGGCGATTTTGGGAAAACCGGGAGTTTTTCCGGGAGTTTTTCCGGGAATTTTTCCGGGAGTTTTTCCGGGAGTTTTTTGGGGGAAGATGCGGGGGATTCGGGCCGCTCCCACGACCTGATGCTGCTGAGGGTGGAGCCGCCCTTCACCTGCGGGCCCCGCGTGAGGCCCCTCCCCCTCCCCCAGGCCACGCCCACCCCCGGCTCCGCCTGCACCGTCATGGGCTGGGGCAGCACCAGCAGCCCCGAAGGTGCGGACTGGTTTGGACTGGTTTGGACTGGGAGGGATTGGTTTGGACTGGTTTATACTGGTTTGGACTGGGAGGGATTGGTTTGGACCCGGTGTGTCCCAAGCGTATCCCAGGTGTCCCCAGGTGTGTCCCAGGTGTGTCCCAGCTGTCCCCAGGTGTCCCCCGGTGTGTCTCAGGTGTGTCTCAGCTGTCCCAGGTGTGTCATTGTCCCCAGGTGTCCCCAGAGTCCTACCCGGACGTCCCCCAGTGCCTCAATGTCACCGTGCTCAGGGACATCACCTGCCCCAGGTGTGTCCCAGGTGTCCCCAGCTATCTCAGGTGTGTCCCAGGTGTGTCCCCAGGTGGTGTCACCTGTCCCCAGGTGTGTCTCAGGTGTGTCTCAGGTGTGTCCCCAGCTGTCCCCAGGTGTATCCCAGGTGTCCCCAGGTGTGCCCCAGGTGTGTCTCACCTGCCCCAGGTGTGTCAGGTGTGTCCCCAGCTGTCCCCAGGTGTATCCCAGGTGTCCCCAGGTGTGCCCCAGGTGTGTCTCACCTGCCCCAGGTGTGTCCCAGGTGTCCCAGGTGTGTCATTGTCCCCAGAGTCGTACCCGGAGGTCCCTCAGTGCCTCAACGTCACCGTGCTCGGGGACAGCGCCTGCGGTGACGCCTACGGGGGGCAGGTGACACCGGACATGCTGTGCGCAGGTGTGCCCGAGGGCGGCAAGGACTCCTGCCAGGTGTGTCACCTGTGTGTCACCCGTGTCACATCATCACCTGTGTCACCTGTGTCACCTGTCCTTGTCACCTGTGTCACTTGTGTCACCCATGTCACCTGTGTTAAGTTGTGCCGCCTGTGTCTCATCACCTGTGTCACCTGTCCTTGTCAGGTGTGTCACCTGCGTCACCTCTGTTAGCTGTGTCCCGTCACCTGTGTCACCTGTGTCACCTGTCCTTGTCAGGTGTGTCGCCTGTGTCACCTCTGTTAGCTGTGTCCCGTCACCTGTGTCACCTGAGTCACCTGTCCTTGTCAGGTGTGTCACCTGTGCCACCTGTCCTTGTCAGGTGTGTCGCCTGTGTCACCTCTGTTAGCTGTGTCCCGTCACCTGTGCCACCTGTCCCTGTGGCACATTGTCACCTGTCTGTCACCTGTGTCACCTGTGCCACATCGTCACCTGCGTCCCCTCACCTTCCCCTGTGTCCCCCCAATCCCCCAATCCCCCAATGTCCCCAATCCCATTTCCCCCATTTTTTCCCATTTTTCCCATTTTTCCCAATTTCCCCCCATTTTTTCCCAGTGTCCCCAATGTCCCCAATGTCTCCAATCCCATTTCCCCCATTTTTTCCCATTTTTCCCATTTTTCCCATTTTTTCCCAATGTCCCCAATGTCCCTAATCCCATTTCCCCCATTTTTTCCCATTTTTCCCAATTTCCCCCCATTTTTTCCCAGTGCCCCCAATGTCCCCAATGTTCCCAATCCCATTTCCCCCATTTTTTCCCATTTTTCCCATTTTTTCCCAGTTTCCCCCCATTTTTCCCCAATGCCCCCAATGTCCCCAATGTCCCCAATCCCATTTCCCCATTTTTTTCCCATTTTTCCCATATTTTCCCAGTTTCCCCCCATTTTTTCCCAATGCCCCCAATGTCCCCAATCCCATTTCCCCCATTTTTCCCATTTTTCCCATTTTTTCCCCGTTTTCCCCCATTTTTTCCCAGTGCCCCCAATGTCCCCAATGTCCCCAATGTCCCCAATCCCATTTCCCCATTTTTTTCCCATTTTTCCCATTTTTTTCCCAATTTCCCCCCCTTTTTTCCCAATGCCCCCAATGCCCCCAATGTCCCCAATCCCATTTCCCCCATTTTTCCCATTTTTCCCATTTTTTCCCCGTTTTCCCCCATTTTTTCCCAGTGCCCCCAATGTCCCCAATGTTCCCAATCCCATTTCCCCATTTTTTTCCCATTTTTCCCATTTTTTCCCAATTTCCCCCCATTTTTTCCCAATGTCCCCAATGCCCCCAATGTCCCCAATCCCATTTTCCCATTTTTCCCATTTTTCCCCATTTTTTCCCAATGCCCCCCATTTTTCCCAGTGTCCCCAATGCCCCCAATGTCCCCAATGTCCCCAATCCCATTTCCCCCATTTTTTTCCCATTTTTCCCATTTTTCCCAGTTTTCCCCCATTTTTTCCCAGTGTCCCCAATGTCCCCAAAGTCCCCAATCCCATTTCCTCCATTTTTCCCATTTTTCCCATTTTTTCCCAATTTCCCCCCATTTTCTCCCATTGTCCCCAATGCCCCCAATCCCATTTTCCCCCATTTTTCCCAATTTTCCCCCGTTTTCCCCCAATTTTCCCCAGGGTGACTCCGGGGGTCCGCTGCTGTGCCAGGGCCGGCTCCAGGCCGTGGTGTCCTGGGGTGGTCACCCCTGTGGTCAGCCCGGCCGGCCGGGGGTCTACGCCCGCGTCCAGCCCGCCCTGGCCTGGATCCGAGAGGTCACTGGGCTGACCGGTGACCCCGAGTGTGACCCCTCGTGACCGTGGAGTGACCGGTGACACCATGGAGTGACCACTGACCCCTCGTGCGACCCCTCGTGACCACAGAGACCAATGAATGACCCCTCATGTGACCCTGAGTGACCACAGAGACCACAGAGTGACCGCTGAACCCCCCCATGTGACCACAGACATCATGGAGTGACCACTGACCCCTCTGAGTGACCACTGACCCCTCCTGTGACTCTGAGTGACCACAGACACCACGGAGTGACCACAGACAGCCTGAGTGACCACGGACCCCAATGAGTGACCACAGACACCACGGAGTGACCACAGACAGCCTGAGTGACCACTGACCCCTCCTGTGACCCTGAGTGACCACAGACACCAGGGAGTGACCACTGACCCCTTATGTGACCTCGAGTGACCACGGAGACCACAGAGTGACCACTGACACCACAGAGTGACCACTGAACCCTCATGTGACCCTGAATGACCACTGACACCATGGAGTGACCACTGACCCCTCCTGTGATGCCAACTGACCTCAGACAGCCAGAGTGACCGCTGACCTCTCCTATGACCCTGAGTGACCAATGACACCACAGAGTGACCACTGACCCTTCCTGTGACCCTGAGTGACCGCTGAACCCTCCTGTGACCCTGAGTGACCACGGACAGCCCAAGTGACCACTGAAACCCCTGAATGACCACTGACACCATGGAGTGACCGCTGACACCACAGAGTGACCGCTGACCCCTCATGTGACCCCTCATGACCAATGACACCACAGAGTGACCACTGACCCCTCCTATGACCCTGGATGTCCACTGACACCAATGAGTGACCACTGACCCCTCCTGTGACCCCGAGTGACCGCTGAACTCCCTGAGTGACCACTGACCCCTCCTATGACCCCGAGTGACCACGGACAGCCTGAGTGACCACTGAACCCTCTGAGTGACCATTGACCCTTCATGTGACCCTGAGTGACCACTGAACCCCCTGAGTGACCACAGACAGCCTGAGTGACCGCTGACCCCTCCCTTTGCAATAAAGACCAATCAGAGCTCAGAGCGCATCTGGCTCCACCCCCTTCGCATTGTCTGATTGGCTGGGGAGGGGGGTGAGGTCATTGGTGGCGCTGGGGGCGGCCCAGAGCCAAACTGGGAGCATTGGGAACCAACTGGGATCAACGGGCATCAAACTGGGATCAAACTGGGAACATTTTTCCCTCAGGTTTCATCCCTTTGTTGTCCTCAAGTTTCCCGCCCTTTTTCCCTGAAATTTCTCTTTTTCCCCCTCAATTTTCCCTCATTTTTCCCCTCATGTTTTCCTCACATTTCCCTGCATTTTCCCCCTCAGGTTTTTATCATTTTTCCCTTCATGTTTTCCTCACGTTTCCATTTTCTCCCTCATGTTTTGCTCACATTTCCCCTCATATTTTCCCTCAATTTTCCCCTCACATTTCCCTCCATTTTCCCCTCACATTTTCCCTCATTTTCCCCTCACTTTTCCCTTCACATTTTCCTCACATTTCCCCTCATGTTTCCCTCACTTTTCCCTTCACATTTCACTCCATTTTCCCCTCATGTTTCCCTCCATTTTCCCCTCATGGTTTCCTCCATTTTCCCCTCACATTTTCCTCACATTTCCCCTCACGTTTTCCTCACTTTTCCCCTCACATTTTCCTCCATTTTCCCCTCACGTTTCCCTCCATTTCCCCCCTCATGTTTTTATTATTTTTCCTCTCATGTTTTCATTATTTTTCCTCTCATGTTTTCCTCACATTTTCCTTCATTTTCCCCTCACGTATCCCTTGATTTTCCCCCTCACATTTCCCTCCATTTTCCCCATCATGTTTTCCTCCATTTTCCCCTCATGTTTTCCTCACTTTTTCCCTCACATTTTCCTCCATTTTCCCCTCACATTTTCCTCACTTTTTCCCTCACATTTCTCTCCATTTTCCCCTCACGTTTCCCTCCATCTTCCCCTCACATTTCTCTCCATTTTCCCCTCACGTTTTCCTCACTTCTGCCCTCACATTTTCTTCCATTTTTTCACATTTCCCTCCATTTTTCCCATCACGTTTCCCTCCATTTTCTCCTCATAATTCCCATTTTCCCCTCACGTTTTCCTCCATTTCCCCCTCACATTTCCCACCATCTTCCCCTCACATTTCCCTCCATTTTCCCCTCACATTTTCCTCATATTTCCCCTCACATTTCCCACCTTTTTCCCCTCACGTTTCCTTCCATTTTCCCTCTCGTGTTTCCCTCCATTTTCGCCTCATAATTCCCATTTTCCCATCATGTTTCCCTCCATTTTCTCCCACATATTTCCCTCCATTTTCCCTTCATGTTTTCCTCCACTTTCCTCGTCACCTTTTTTTCCATTTTCCCTTATGTTTCCCTCCATTTTTCCCTCATGTTTCCCTCTTTTTTTCCGCCATATTTTCCTCCCTTTTCTCCCTCACATTTCCCTCCATTTCCCCCCTCATGTTTTCCTCACTTTTGCCCTCACATTTCCCTCCATTTCCCCCTCACATTTCCCTCCATTTCCTCCTCACATTTCCTTCGTTTTTCTCCTCAAGTTTTCCATCCTTTTCCCCTCACATTTCCCTCCATTTCACCCTCATGTTTCTCTCCATTTCCCCCTCACACTTCCCTCCATTTTCCCCTCACGTTTCCCTCCATATTCCCCATCACATTTCCCCCATTTTCCCCTCACATTTTTCTCCATTTCCCCCTCACATTTCCTGCCATCTTCCCCTCACATTCCCCTCACATTTTCCTCATATTTCCCCTCACATTTCCCACCTTTTCCCCCTCAGGTTTCCTTCCATTTTCCTTCTCATGTTTCCCTCCATTTTCTCCTCATAATTCCCATTTTCCCCTCATGTTTCCCTTCATTTTCCCCTCATGTTTGCTTCCATTTTCCCCTCACATTTTCCTCCATTTTCCCCTCACATTTCTCTCCATTTTCCCCTCACGTTTTCCTCACTTCTGCCCTCACATTTTCCTCCATTTTTTCACATTTCCCTCCATTTTCCCCTCACGTTTTCCTCCATTTTCCCCTCACGTTTTCCTCCATTTTCCCCTCACATTTCCATCCATTTCCCCCTCACATTTCCCTCCATTTTCCCCTCACATTTCTCTCCATTTTCCCCTCACATTTCCCACCTTTTCCCCCCTCACGTTTCCTTCCATTTTCCCTCTCACATTTCCCTCCATTTTCTCCTCATAATTCCCATTTTCCCGTCATGTTTCCCTCCATTTTCTCCCTCATATTTCCATCCATTTCCCCTCACATTTTCCTCCACTTTCCTCGTCACCTTTTTTTCCATTTTCCCCTTATGTTTCCTTCCATTTTCCCCTCATATTTTCCTCCATTTTCCCCTCACATTTCCCTCCATTTTCCCCCTCACGTTTCTATTTTCTCCTCACGTTTCTCTCCATTTCCGCCCTCATGTTTCCCTCCATTTTTTCCTCATAATTCCCATTTTCCCCTTATGTTTCTCTCCATTTTCCTCTCACATTTCCCTCCATTTTCCCCTCACGTTTTCCTCCATTTTCTCCCTCACAATTTCTGCCATTTTTCCTTCATGTTTCCCTCCATTTCCCCCTCACGTTTCTCTCCACTCCCTCTTCATATTTTCCCTCACTTTTCCCTTCACATTTCTCTCCATTTTCCCCTCACGTTTCCTTCCACATTCCCCTTACTTTTCCCTCCATTTTCTCCCTCATGTTTCCCACTATTTTCCCCTCACTTTTCCCCTCACATTTTCCTTCCATTTTCCCTCACATTTCCCTTCATTTTCCCCTCATGTTTTCCTCCATTTCCCCGCTTACGTTTTTATTAATTTTCCTCTCATGTTTTCTCCACATTTTCCTCCATTTTCCCCTCATGTTTCCTTCCGTTTTCCTCCTCACATTTCCCTCCATTTTCCCCTCACGTTTCCCTCCATCTTCCCCTCCCAATTCCCTCCATTTTCCCCTCACATTTTCCTCACTTCTCCCCTCAAATTTTCCTCCATTTGTTCACATTTCCCTCCATTTTCCCCTCATGTTTGCTTCCATTTTCCCCTCACATTTTCCTCCATTTTCCCCTTATGTTTCCCTCCATTTTCCCCTCACATTTCCCTCCATTTTCCCCCTCACGTTTCCATTTTCTCCTCACGTTTCTCTCCATTTCCACCCTCATGTTTCCCTCCATTTTCTCCTCATAATTCCCATTTTCCCCTTATGTTTCCCTCCATTTTCCCCTCACATTTCCCTCCATTTCCCCCTCATTTCTCTCCATTTTCCCCCTCACGTTTCCTTACATTTTCCCCTCGCGTTTCCCTCCATTTTCCCCCTCACAGTTCCGGCCATTTCCCCCCCATGTTTCTCTCATTTTTCCTCTCATATTTTCTTTACGTTTCCCTCCATTTTCCCCTCACATTTGCCTCCATTTTCCCCTCACGTTTTCCTCACTTTTCCCCTCACATTTCCCTCCATTTTTTCACATTTCCCTCCATTTTTTCACATTTCCCTCCATTTTCTCCTCATAACTCCCATTTTCCCCTCACGTTTCCTGCCATTTTCTCCTCAGAATTCCCATTTTCTGCCTTTTTTCCCTCATTTTCCTCACGTAGGTGGGGCTTGGGGGGATTTGGGGGTGTCGATGTGACCTGAAGGCCCCTCCCAGGTATTACAAGGAGCCCCCCCAAGGTGTGCTCAGGTGCTCCAGGTGCCCCCCAGGTGCCCCCAGGAGTGCCCAGGTACCCCCCAGGTGTTACAGGTGAAGTAAAAAAAACCCACAGGTGTTAAAAGGAACCACTCAGGTGTTACAGGTGAGGCCAAGGAGCATCAGGTGCATCCAGGTGCCCTCCAGGTGCTCCAGGTGAGCCCCAGGTATTACAAGGAGCCTCCCAGGTGTCACAGGTGAGCCCAGGTGCCCCCCAGGTGCCCCCAGGTGTGCCCCAGGTGCATCCAGGTGAACCCCAGGTGCCCCCAGGTGCCCCCCAGGTGCATCCAGGTGAACCCCAGGTGCATCCAGGTGAACCCCAGGTGCTGCCCAGGTGCATCCAGGTGCCCCCCAGGTGCCCCCCAGGTGCGCCCAGGTGCGTCAGTCGCCACCGTTGGCGCGGATGGTGCGGCGGATCCAGGTGGTGAAGGCGCAGACACGGCTGTACACACCTGGCTTGCCCTGCTGGCCGCACACCTGCAGCCCCCAGGAGACCACGCCCTGCAGGTACCCGTCACACACCAGCGGGCCCCCGGAGTCACCCTGCGACAGGTGGGACACAGGCGGGACAGGTGGGACAGGTGGGACACGGGTGGGACACAGGTGGAACAGGTGAGACACAGGTGGGACAGGTGAGACAGATGAGATGGGTGGGACAGGTGAGACACAAGTGGGACAGGTGAGATGGGTGGGACAGGTGAGACACGGGTGGGACAGGTGAGTCCCCCCAGGTGTTCCCCAGGTGTGTCCCACCCATTCCCTCCCACACAGGTGAGTTCCCCTACAAAGGTGAGTTCCCCCCACACCTGACCCCTCCCCCGTCCCCTCAGGTGTGCCTCCCCCACACACCTGACTCCTCCTCCCCATCAGGTGTATCCCAGGTGTATCCAGGTGTGCCCAGGTGTATCCAGGTGTGCCCAGGTGTATCCCAGACATACCCATGTGTACCCAGGTGTGCCCAGGTGTGTCCCAGGTGTGCCCAGGTGTATCCCAGACATATCCATGTGTACTCAGGTGTGCTCAGGTGTAGCTCAGGTGTGCCTCTCCCCACACCTGACCCCTCCCCCCCCCTGCCAGGTGTGCCCCGCCCACACCTGTCCCCTCACCTGGCAGGAGTCGGTGCTGTCCCCGGCGCGGCCGCCGGCGCAAAGCATGTTGGGAGTGATGGCACCTGGGTACAGGTGAGCGCAGGCGGCGTTGGACCAGGTGAACACCTCCCCGCACTGCAGCACGTCCGGGAACGCACCTGGCACAGGTGAGGACAGGTGAGGGTTGGATGGGACAGGTGGGGATGGATTACACAGGTGTGACAGGCACAGGTGAGGGACAGGTGTGTGACAGGTGAGGACAGGTGAGGAATGGATGGGACAGGTGTGACACAGGTGTGATCGGTACAGGTACAGGTACAGGTGTAGGACCGGGTGAACACCTCCCCGCACTGCAGCACATCCGGGAGCGCACCTGGGACAGGTGAGGACAGGTGAGGGACAGGTGAGATGGATGGGACAGGTGAGATGGATGGGACAGGTGAGGGATGGGTAAGAACAGGTGAGGAGAGATGGAGACAGGTAAGGGACAGGTGAGAGATGGATGAGGACAGGTAGAACAGGTGGGACAGGTGTGAGGGACAGGTGAGGAATGGATGGGAAAGGTGAGCCCCCCCAGGTGTGTCCCCCCCAGGTGTGTCCCCCCCAGGTGTGTCCCCCCCAGGTGTGTCTCACCTGTCCCCCCCAGGTGTGTCCCCCCCAGGTGTGTCTCCCCCAGGTGTGTCTCCCCCAGGTGTGTCCCCCCCAGGTGTGTCCCCCCCAGGTGTGTCTCCCCCAGGTGTGTCTCACCTGTCCCCCCCAGGTGTGTCCCCCCCAGGTGTGTCTCCCCCAGGTGTGTCTCCCCCAGGTGTGTCTCACCTGTCCCCCCCACCCTCACCTGTTCCCCCCAGGTGTGTCCCTCCCAGGTGTGTCCCCCCAGGTGTGTCTCACCTTGCGGGCTGCGGGTGCTGCCCCAGCCGCTCACCACGCACCTGTCCCCTACCTGGGGGCACCTGCGCGGCAGCGGCGCGGGGCGCACGCGCGGGCTCAGCTGGGCGGGGCCGCTGAGGCGCAGCAGCATGACGTCACTGTCATGGCGGCCGGGCAGGTAGCGCGGGTGCACGAAGGCGCGCGCCCAGGTGAGGCATTGCTCCGCCCCGTCCCGCTCCTTGAGGCTGTGCTCGCCCAGCAGCACGCGCAGGGGGCTGGGGACGGACAGGTGAGCTCAGGTGAGCTCGGGTGAGCACACCTGGGACAGGTAAATGCACCTGGCACAGCTGAGCACAGGTGAGGCATTGCTCCGCCCCGTCCCGCTCCTTGAGGCTGTGCTCGCCCAGCACAGGTGAGCACAGGTGAGATCACCTGGGACAGGTAAATGCACCTGGGACAGGTGAGGGACAGGTGAGCACAGGTGAGCACAGGTGAGCTCACCTGGGACAGGTGAGCACAGGTGAGGGACAGGTGAGGGACAGGTAAATGGGGTTTATATTGGGCCAGGTGAGCACACCTGAGCACAGGTGAGGGACAGGTGAATGGAGTTTGTAATGGGACAGGAGAGGGACAGGTGAGCACACCTGGGACAGGTGAGGGACAGGTGAATGGGGTTTATATTGGGACAGGTGATGGACAGGTGAGCACAGGTGAGGGACAGGTGAGGGACAGGTGAGGGACAGGTGAGGGACAGGTGAAGGACAGGTAAATGGGGTTTGTAATGGGACAGGACAGGGACAGGTGAGCACACCTGGGACAGGTGAGCACAGGTGAGGGACAGGTGAGGGACAGGTAAATGGGGTTTATATTGGGCCAGGTGAGCACACCTGAGCACAGGTCAGGGACAGGTGAGCTCACTTGGGACAGGTAAATACACCTGGGACAAGTAAATGGGGTTTGTAATGGGACAGGTGAGCACAGGTGTGTGCCCAGTTGTACCCAGGTGTATCCCAAGTGTGCCCAGGTGTGCCCAGGTGTGCCCAGGTGTGTCTGTACCATACCCAGGTGTGCCCAGGTGTGTCTGTACCCATACTCAGCTGTGTCTGTACCATACCCAGGTGTGCCCAGGTGTGTGCCCAGGTGTGCCCAGGTGTGTCTCACCTGTCGCTGTGGCAGTGGGCGGCGGTCAGCACCCAGTTTCGGCCAATCAGGACGCCCCCGCAGTGGATGGCGCCCCCCGGCTGCAGCAGCAGCGCCTGGTACGGGTGGCGCCGCCGCTCGCACCTGGCCCCGCCCACGATGCGGTTCTCGTCCGCCCCCGCGGCCGCTGCCGACCAATGGAGACCGGTATGGACCAGTACGGACCAGTAAAAACCAGTTAAAACCAGTAGAAACCAGTAGAAACCAGTTAGAACCACTACGGACCAGTACGGACCAGTGTGGACCAGTGTGGACCAGTATGGACCAGTACGGACCAGTACGGACCAGTGTGGACCAGTATGGACCGGTATGGACCGGTATGGACCGGTAGGGACCGGTATGGACCAGTGTGGACCGGTATGGACTGGTATGGACCGGTATGGACCACTTAAAACCAGTAGAAACCAGTTTGGACTGGTCGTGTCCCAGTAGCCCCAAGGGGTCTCCCCGGTTCTCATCAGCCCCCATGGCCGCTGCCGACCAGTAGAAACCAGTTAGAACCAGTACGGACCAGTGTGGACCAGTATGGACCAGTTAGAGCCAGTAGAAACCAGTACGGACCAGTGTGGACTGGTGGTCTCCCAGTCCATCCCAGTCCATCCCAGACCCCTCCAGCCCATCCCAGTCCATCCCAGTACCCTCAAAGGGTCTCCCCAGTTCTCATCCGCCCCCGCGGCCGCTGCCGACCAGTAGAAACCAGTATAAACCAGTATGGACCAGTTAGAACCAGTATGGACCAGTTAGAACCACTTAAAACCAGTAGAAAGCAGTTAGAACCAATAGAAACCAGTAGAAAGCAGTGTGCACCAGTTTGGACTGGTGGTCTCCCAGTCCATCCCAGTTCATCCCAGTCCATCCCAGTTCATCCCAGTTCATCCCAGTCCGTCCCAGTTCATCCCAGTTCATCCCAGTTCATCCCAGTCCGTCCCAGTCAATCCCAGTCCATCCCAGACCCCTCCAGTCCATCCCAGTTCCTCCCAGTCCATCCCAGTCCATCCCAGTACCCCCAAAGTGTCTCCCCAGTTCTCATCAGCCCCCACAGCCACTGCTGACCAGTATGGACCAGTATAAACCAGTAGAAACCAGTAGAAACCTGTTTGGACCAAATAGAACCAGTATAGACCAGTATAAACCAGTAGAAACCAATTTGGACCAGTTAGAACCAATAGAAACCAATGGAAACCAGTGTGGACCAGTTTGGACTGGTGGTCTCCCAGTTCATCCCAGTTCATCCCAGTTCATCCCAGTTCATCCCAGTCCATCCCAGTGACCTCTCACTTCCCACCCACTCCTTCCCAGTTCATCCCAGTTCAATCCCAGTTCAATCCCAGTTCAATCCCAGTTTCCCCCAGTCCCTCCCAGTGCCCCCAGTTCACCCTCCCAGTACAAACCAGTTCACCCAGTCGATTGCCTCCCACTCATCCCAGTTCCCTCCCAGTCCCTCCCAGTTCCCTCCCAGTTCCTCCCAGTTCATCCCAGTTCCTCCCAGTTCCTCCCAGTCCCTCCCAGTTCCCTCCCAGTGTCCCCAGTTCACCCCTGGCTCCATCCCAGTATGGCCCAGTGTCCTCCCAGTGCTCCCAGTTCACTCCCAGTTCACTCCCAGTTCACTCCCAGTCCATCCCAGTTTCCTCCCAGTGCCCCCAGTTCCATCCCAGCTCCCTCCCAGTTCAATCCCAGTTCAACCCAGTGCTCCCAGTTCACTCCTGGCTCCATCCCAGTATGGCCCAGTTCATTCCCAGTGCTCCCAGTTCATTCCCAGTGCTCCCAGTTCCTCCCAGTCCCTCCCAGTACAAACCAGTTCACCCAGTCGATTGCCTCCCACTCATCCCAGTCCCTCCCAGTTCATCCCAGTTCCCTCCCAGTGTCCCCAGTTCACCCCTGGCTCCATCCCAGTATGGCCCAGTGTCCTCCCAGTTCATCCCAGTGCTCCCAGTTCAAACCAGTTCATTCCCAGTGCCCCCAGTACAAACAAGCAGTGTCAACCAGTACTAAACCAGAACAAACCAGTACAAACCAGTACAAACCAGTACAGGCCAGTACAAACCAGTGCCCCCAGTACAAACCAGTGCTGCCAGTACAAACCAGTCCTTCCCAGTGCCCCCCAGCCCAAACCAGTATAAACCAGTACAAACCAGCAGCTCCCAGTGTCCCCCCAGTTTGCTCCCAGTTCCCCCCAGCCCAAACCAGTACACACCAGTACAAACCAGTACAAACCAGGCCCTCCCAGTACAAACCAGTACAAACCAGGCCCTCCCAGTGCCTCCCAGTACAAACCAGACGTATAAACCAGTACAAACCAGTACAAACCAGTGCCCCCCAGTACAAACCAGCAGCTCCCAGTTTGTTCCCAGTTTGCTCCCAGTTCCTTCCCAGTCCCCCCAGCCCAAACCAGTACAAACCAGTACAAACCAGTGGCCAGCAGCCTCCCAGTGCCCCCCAGCCCAAACCAGTATAAACCAGCAGCTCCCAGTTTGCTTCCAGTTGCCCCCCGTACCCCCCAGTACAAACCAGTACAAACCAGTACAAACCAGTGGCCAGCAGCAGCCTCCCAGTTCACTCCCGGTGCCCCCCAGTCCCTCCCAGTATAAACCAGTACAAACCAGTGGCCCCCCGTCCCCCCCCCAGCCCAAACCAGTCCCTCCCAGTATAAACCAGTACAAACCAGTGGCCCCCCGTCCCCCCCAGCCCAAACCAGTCCCTCCCAGTATAAACCAGTACAAACCAGTGGCCCCCCGTTCCCCCCAGCCCAAACCAGTCCCTCCCAGTATAAACCAGTACAAACCAGTGGCCAGCAGCAGCAGCGGCAGCAGCCGCTCCATCGGGAGGAGGAGGAGGGCGAGGAAGGAGCCGCGGCCTTTAAATCCCAGTTCAGACCAGTTCGAACCAGTTCAGCCCAGTGCCCAGCCCAGCTCCCCTCCCAGTTAAATCCCAGTTCCCTCCCAGTTCATCCCAGTTCAGCCCAGTCCCTTTTCCAGTCCCTCCCAGTTAAATCCCAGTCCCTCCCAGTCCCTCCCAGTCCCTCCCAGTTCAGCCCAGTTCAATCCCAGTCCCTCCCAGTGCTCCCAGTTTGACTCCAGCTGTGATCCCAGTGCTCCCAGTCCCTCCCAGTCCATCCCAGTCTCTCCCAGTATCCCTAAGAGCCCTTCCCAGTTCAGCCCAGTTCAATCCCAGTCCCTCCCAGTTCACGCCAGTCCCTCCCAGTTCAGCCCAGTTCATCCCAGTTTCCCCTTTCAGGGCCTCCCAGTTCCCTCCCAGTCCCTCCCAGTTCATCCCACTGTCCCAAAGTGCCCTTTCCAGTTCAGCCCAGTTCCCTCCCAGTTCCCTCCCAGTTCATCCCAGTTCATCCCAGTTCATCCCAGTGCCTCAAAGCGCCCTTCCCAGTACAGCCCAGTGCTCCCAGTTTCTCCCCAGTGCTCCCAGTTCATCCCAGTAACCTCCCAGTCTCTCCCAGTCCATCCCAGTTTGACTCCAGCTGTGATCCCAGTGCTCCCAGTAACTCCCAGTGCCTCCCCAGTCCCTCCCAGTTCCCTCCCAGTCCCTTCCAGTTTATCCCAGTTCCCTCCCAGTTCCCTCCCAGTCCAGCCCAGTGCTCCCAGTTCAATCCCAGTAACTCCCAGTTTGGCCCAGTTTGGTCCAGAGTCCTCCCGGTCTCTCCCAGTCTCTCCCAGTCTCTCCCAGCAACTCCCAGTTTAGTCCAGTTTGGCCCAGTGCACCCTCAGTCCCTCCCAGTCCCTCCCAGTCCCTCCCAGTAACTCCCAGTTCCCTCCCAGTGCTCCCAGTTTGACTCCAGCTGTGATCCCAGTGCTCCCAGTCCCTCCCAGTTCCCTCCCAGTCCATCCCAGTACTCCCAGTCCATCCCAGTTCAATCCCAGTTCATCCCAGTTTGGCCCAGTTCAATCCCAGTCCCTCCCAGTCCGATCCCAGTTCAATCCCAGTTTGATCCAGTTCCCTCTCAGAGCCCTCCCAGTCCCTCCCAGTAACTCCCAGTTCAAACCAGTTTGGCCCAGAGTCCTCCTAGTTTGACCCAGTCCATCCCAGTGCTCCCAGTTCAATCCCAGTCTGTCCCAGTTCGGCCCAGTTTGGTCCAGAGCCCCCCCAGTTTTGAGCAGTCCATCCCAGTACATCCCAGTAACTCCCAGTCCAATCCCAGTTCTCTCTCAGAGCCCTCCCAGTGCTCCCAGTTCATCCCAGTAACTCCCAGTTCAGTCCAGTTCCCTCCCAGTCCCTCCCAGTGCTCCCAGTTCCATCCCAGTTCCCTCCCAGTTCATCCCAGTAATGCCCAGTGCCTTCCCAGTTCCTCCCAGTGCTCCCAGTATGACCCCAGTCCCTCCCAGTTTGACTCCAGCTGTGCTCCCAGTAACTCCCAGTTCAATCCCAGTAACTCCCAGTTTGGCCCAATTTGGCCCAGTTCAATCCCAGTTCCCCCCCAGTCCCCCCAGTCCCTCCCAGTTCAAACCAGTCCAGCTGTTCCCATGGCCGCGGTGATTTAGGAACCCCCAGATTTCCCAAATTTGGGGATTTTGGGGGGAAATTTTTTGTGGATTTTGGGGAAAATTTTTGAGGGAATTTTCCAGAATTTTTGGGGCTTCCTGAAATTTTGGGGATCCCAAATTTTTTTGGGGGGTGTCCCAGGTGATTTAGGAACCTCCAGGTGTCCCAAATTTGGGGATTTTTGGGGAATTTTTTGAGATTTTGGGGGAAAATTTGGAATTTTGGGGGAGATTTTTGGGGGCATTTTGTGGGGTATTTTTCATTTTTCATGGGATTTTTTTTCCGGATTTTTTGCATTCCTGAAATTTTGGGGATCCCAAATTTTTTCCGGGGGTGTCCCAAATATTTTCGGGGCGCCCCAGTTTCATTTTTGGGGTGTTCCCAGGTGAGGCCGCCCCGGCCCCGCCGTTCTTTGCTCAGCAATTACCGGAGCCGGAGCCGGAGCCGGATCCGGGGGGGCCCCAAAATTTTCGGGGGGTTCCCAAAATTCCCGAGGAATCCCCAAAAATCCCCGGGGGGGCCCTGAGTTAATTTCTGGGGTTTTGGGGGAAATTTGGGGGGGATTTTGGGGCTTTTTTTGGCTTTTTGGGGGATTTTTGGGGGATTTTTTTGTGGATTTTTTTTGGCCTTGATTTTTGGGATTTTTGGGGCTTTTTTGGGGGGCTTTTTTGGGGGGCTTTTTGGGGGGATTTTTTTGTGGATTGTGTTTGGCTTTTTGGGGGATTTTTTTGGGGATTTTTGGGGCTTTTGGGAATTTTTTGGGGCTTTTTTTGGGGGGATTTTTTGGGGGATTCTTTTGGGATTTTTTGGGGGGCTTTTTTGGGGTTTTGTTTGGGCTTTTTGGGGCTTTTGGGGGGATTTTTTTGGGATTTTTTAGGGCTTTTTTTGGGACTTTTTGATGACCCCCCCAAATTTTTGGGGTTTCTGTTTGACCCCCCCTCAATTTTTGCCCCCCCCCCATTTTTTTGGGACCCCCCCAATATTTTGGGGTCTTTAAGTGCCCCCCCTCGATTTTTGGGTACTTTCCCCAAATTTTGGGGTCCTTTGATTCCCCCTCCCCCCAAATTTTTGGGACCCCCCTTCAAATTTTTGGGGTCCCCCAAATCTTAGGATCCCCCTCAATTTTTGGGTCCCCCCGATTTTTGCGTGCCCCCCAAAATTTTTTGGGTCTCCCCCAAAAGTTTTTGGGTCTCCCCAATTTTTGCTTCTCCCCCCAAATTTTTGGTTGTCCCCCCCTCAATTTTTGGATCCCCCCCAATTTTTGGGTCCCCCCCTCAATTTTTGGACCCCCTCAAATTTTTGGAGCCCTCCCCGATTTTTGGTGCCCCCCCAATTTTTGGCTCCCCCCTCCCCCTCATGTTTGGACCCCCCCAATTTTTGTTTTCCCCCCAAATTTTTGGGTTCCCCCCAAAGTTTCGGGTTCACATCCCCCCCAAATTTTGGATCTTTTACCCTCCCAATTTTTGGGATCCCCCCCCTCGATTTTTGGGGCTCCCCCAAATTTTTTGCCCCCCCCCAATTTTTGGACCCCCCCGAATTTTCGGGTCCCCCCGAATTTTTTGACCCCCCAATTTTTGGGGTGTCCCCCCTCCATTTTTGGGCTCCTTCGGTTCCCCCTCCAAAATTTTGGGTTCCCCCCCCCCATTTTTGCCTCCCCCTTAAATTTTTGGAGCCCCCCCAAATTTTTTGTCCCCCCCCCAAAATGTTTTGGTTCCCCCCAATTTTTGGGTTCCCCCCGCCATTGTTCCCGCTCAATTATCGCGATTATGGTAATTATGGTAATTATGGTAATTATCGTGGGCAGGGAGCAGAGGGAACGGGAGTGGGGGGAAATGGGGGGAAAATGGGAAAATTTAGGGGAAAAATGGAAAAAAAAATTGGAAATTTGGGGAGAAATAATGGGAAAATTGGTGGGGGAAAAAGGGAAATTCGTGGAGAATAAAGCCCGGAAATTTGGGAGGGAAAAAAGGGAAAATGGGGGGGAAAAAAGGGAAATTTGGGAGGGAAAAAAATGGGGAAATTGGGGAGAAAAAAAATGGGCAAAATGGGAGAGAAATGGGAAAAATGGGAGAAAAAATTGGGGAATTTGGAGGGGGAAAATGAGAAAAATGTGAGAAAAAAAGGAAAATTGAGGGGAAAATGGGGAGGAAAAAATTGGAAATTTGGGAAGCGAAAAAACGGGGAAATTTGGGAGAAAAAACCTGGGACATTTTGGGGGGAAATAGGGAGGAAAAAATGGGAAATTTGGGAGAAAAATTTGGGAAAATGGGAAATTTGGGGAGGAAAAAAATGGGAGAGAAAATTGGGAAATTTGGGGAGGGGAAAAAGGAAAATTGAGGGGAAAATGGGGAAGAAAATAATGGGAAATTTGGGAAGGAAAAATGAGAAATTTGGGGGGAAAACGGGAAAAAATTGGGGGAAATGGGAAATTTGGGAGAGGAAAAAATGGGGGAAAAGTGAAATTTGTGAAAAATGAGGAAAATGGGGAGGGGAAAAATGGGAAATTTGGGGGAAAATGGGAGAAAATAGGGAGGAAAGGGGGAAATGGGAAAACTGGGCAGGAAAAATGAGGGGGAATGAGAAAATTGGGGGGAAATGGGAAATTTAGGGAATAAATGGGGGAAATTGGAAAATAAATGGGAAAATTGGGGGGAGAAAAATGGGAAAATTTGGAATAAAAAATGGGAGGAAATGGGAAATTTGGGAAAGAAAAAAAGAGAAATTGGGGGAGAAAAATGGGGAGAAAAATGGGGGGAAAATGGGGAAATTGGGGGGGAAATGGAGGAGAGAAAAGGGAAAATTTGGGGAGAAGAATTGGGGTTAAAAACGGGAAATTTGGGGAAATTGGAGGGAGAAAAATGGGGGAAAATGGGAAAATGAGAGGGGGGTGGGGAAAATGGGAACATTTGGGGGAAAATTGGGGAGAAAATTGGGGAGAAAATGGGAAAATTGGGGAGAAAATTGGGGAGAAAATGGGAAAATTGGGGAGAATAAAGTGAGAGAAAATGGGAAAATTGTGGGGGGGGTGGATGAGGATGAAGATGAGGATGAAGAAGATGAAGGTGAGGATGAAGATGGGGAACGTGAGGGAGGTGAAGGTGAAGAGGAGGATGATGATGATGAAGATGATGAAGATGAAGATGAAGATGATGAAGAGGAAGATGAAGGAATGGATGAAGATGAAGAGGAAGATGAAGAGGAAGATGAAGGAATGGATCGATCAGGATGAAGATGAAGAAGATGAAGGAAGGCCCAGTTCCATCCCAGTCCAAACCAGTCCAAACCAGTTCAATCCCGGTTCAAACCAGTCCAAACCAGTCCCTCCCAGTCCAAACCAGTCCAAACCAGTTCAAACCAGTCCAAACCAGTCCAATCCCCTCCCCCTCTCAGATCTTATCTCTCTCTCTCTCCCCTCCCCCCCCAAGATCTTATCTCTGATATCCCGGAGGGGGCGTGGCCAGAAGGGGGCGTGTCCCACAGTTGGGGGCGTGGCCCGAAAGGGGCGTGTCCCGAAAGGGGCGTGGCCCGGCTCCCATAAATGCCCGGCAGTTCCCGGGGCAGCCGAGCGCAGCTGGGAAGGTGAGGCCGGGACTGGGGAATTGGGGATTTTTTGGGGGATTTTTTGGGGGATTTTTTGGGGATTTTTGGGGATTTTTGGGGTATTGGGGATGTTTGGGGGATTTGGGGAATTTTTGGGATTTGTTGGGATTTTGGGGAATTCGGGACCTTGGGCAATTTTGAGATTTAGGGGGGTTTTGGGAATTTGGGGATTTCGGGGATTTTACGGATTTTGGGGATTTGGGGGGATTTTGGGGATTTTTGGGAGGATTTTTAGGGACTTTTGGGGGTTTTTGGGGGGTGTTCCTCTTTAATCCCGGGGGGGATTTTGGGGGGGGCATTTTTGGGGTTCTCTTTACTGCAGAGGGATTTGGGAGGGGGAATTTTTGGGGTCCCCTAAAATTTATGGGGAATTTTTGGGGGTTTTTCCACCAATTTCTGGGGGGGTTTTTTTGGGGTTCCCTTTAATCCGGGGGGGGGATTCTGGCGGTTCTCTAAAATCTGGGGGGGATTTTTGGGGTCGGGGCGTCCCCAAATCCCGGGGTCCCCCCCTTTTCTCACGCCCCTCCCCCACGGGCAGATGGGGCCCCCCCGGATTTTGCTGCTCTGGGCCTGGGTCCTGCTCGGCTGCCGTGAGTCTCAGAGCCCCAATTCCCACCCCGAACCCCCAATTCCCACCCCAAACCCCCAATTTTCCCATCAAAATCCCAATTTTTCTACCCAAATTCCTCTTTTCCCACCCAATCCCAAATTTTCCCACCCAATTTTCCCCCATTTTCCCCTTTTCCCCTCCCTTCAAATTTCCCTTTTTCCCCAAATCCCCATTTCCCCCAATTTTTTCTATTTTCCCCAATTTCCCCCATTTTTCCCCAATTTCCCCCATTTTTCCCCAATTTCCCCCATTTTTCCCCAATTTCCCCCATTTTTCCCCAAATTTCTCCCATTTCCCCCCAATTTTACCCATTACTCCCTCAATTTTCCCCCCAAATTTCCCCAGTTTTTTCCCAAATTCCCCCCATTTCCCCCCAATTTTTCCCCATTTCCCAAATTCCCCCATTTTCCCAATTTTTTCCCAAAATTTCCCCCATTTCCCTCAATTTTCCCCATTATTTTTCCCAATTTCCCCC
This sequence comes from Ammospiza caudacuta, assembly GCF_027887145.1. Lineage (NCBI taxonomy): Eukaryota > Metazoa > Chordata > Aves > Passeriformes > Passerellidae > Ammospiza > Ammospiza caudacuta. Next base: position 196,371 of record NC_080630.1, on the reverse strand, counting down.
CATTTTCACCCCAATTTTCCCCATTTTGTCCCAAACCCCCATCCCTCATTTCCCCCCCATTTTCCCCCAATTTCCCCAGTTTTTTCCCAAATTTCCCCTATTTTCCCCCAAATTTTCCCCATTATTTCCCCCATTTTTCCCCAGGTGCCGTCCCCCGTTCCCGGCCCGGCTGCTCCGGTGTCACCTGCGGCCCTGGTGGCACCTGCCAGGTGACAAACGAGGGGCCCAGGTGTGTCCCCGTCCCCTCGTGTGACAATGTCCGGTGTGGACAAGGGACACGGTGCCAGGTGACCCAGGGGTGGCCCAGGTGTGTCCCCGACGTCCCCTCGTGTGACAACGTCCGGTGCCACCAGGGCACACGGTGCCAGGTGACAAACGAGGGGCCCAGGTGTGTCCCCGTCCCCTCGTGTGACAACGTCCGGTGTGGACAAGGGACACGGTGTGAGATGGCCCAGGGGTGGCCCAGGTGTGTCCCCATCCCCTTGTGTGACACTGTCCAGTGCAGGGAGGGGACACGGTGCCAGGTGACCGATGTGGGGCCCAGGTGTGTCCCCGACGTCCCCTCGTGTGACAACGTCCGGTGCCACCAGGGCACACGGTGCCAGGTAACCGATGTGGGGCCCAGGTGTGTCCCCGACGTCCCCTCGTGTGACACCGTCTGGTGCCACCAGGGCACACGGTGCCAGGTGACAAACGAGGGGCCCAGGTGTGTCCCCGTCCCCTTGTGTGACACTGTTCGGTGCGGGGAGGGGACACGGTGCCAGGTAACCGATGTGGGGCCCAGGTGTGTCCCCGACGTCCCCTCGTGTGACACCGTCCGGTGTGGACAAGGGACACGGTGTGAGATGGTGCAGGGCTGGCCCAGGTGTGTCCCCGACGTCCCCTCGTGTCCCCTGCCCGGCTGTCCCCAATGCAAGATGGCCGACGGGTGGCCGCTGTGCGTCCGGCGTCGCGGCCGGAGCGTTCCGTGTCCCCGATGTCCCCGAGGAACCGCGTGTGACCTCACCCGAGGGTGGCCCAGGTGTGTCCCCACCAAAGTGTCCCCAAGGCCACCGGGCTGCGGTGACCTCCGGTGTCCCCAGGGCACCTCGTGCCAGGTGCTGGACGGCGACGCCAGGTGTGTCCATCGGCCACCGTCGTGTGACAGCGTCCGGTGTCCCCAGGGCTCCTCGTGTCACCTGCTCCAGGGGTGGCCACGGTGCGTCCAGAACAAGGTGGCACCGAGGCCACCGGCCTGCAGTGACCTCCAGTGTCCCAAGGACACCTCGTGCCACATGGTCCGTGGTCATCCCCAGTGTGTCCACACCAAGGTGGCACCAAGGCCACCGTCCTGCCGTGATGTCCACTGTCCCCAAGGAACCCAATGCCAGATGACCAATGGTCATCCTCAGTGTGTCCACACCAAGACGTCCATCAGGAGACCTTCCTGCAGTGACCTCCAGTGTCCCAAGGACACCTCGTGCCAGATGACCAATGGTCACCCTCAGTGTGTCCATCGGCCACCATCGTGTGACAACGTCCAGTGCCACAAGGACACCATGTGTCAGATGGTCGATGGGTGGCCACGCTGTGTCCAGACCAAGATGTCCATCAAGAGTCCATCCTGCAGTGACCTCCAGTGTCCCAAGGACACCTCGTGCCACATGGTCAGTGGTCACCCTCAGTGTGTCCACACCAAGGTGCCACCAAGGCCACCGTCCTGCCGTGATGTCCACTGTCCCCAAGGAACCCAATGCCAGATGACCAACGGTCACCCTCAGTGTGTCCACACCATCAAGAGTCCGTCCTGCAGTGACCTCCAGTGTCCCAAGGACACCTCGTGCCAGATGACCAATGGTCACCCTCAGTGTGTCCATCAGCCACCATCGTGTGACAGCGTCCGGTGTCCCCAGGGCTCCTCGTGTCACCTGCTCCAGGGGTGGCCACGCTGTGTCCACACCAAGACGTCCATCAAGAGTCCATCCTGCCGTGATGTCCACTGTCCCCAAGGAACCTTGTGCCAGATGACCAATGGTCATCCTCAGTGTGTCCGCACCAAGATGTCCATCAGGAGACCTTCCTGCAGTGACCTCCAGTGTCCCAAGGACACCTCGTGCCAGATGACCAACGGTCACCCTCAGTGTGTCCATCAGCCACCATCGTGTGACAATGTCCAGTGTCCCAAGGACACCTCGTGCCAGATGGTCGATGGGTGGCCACACTGTGTCCAGAACAAGATGTCCATCAGGAGACCTTCCTGCCGTGACCTCCAGTGTCCCAAGGACACCTCATGTCGCATGGTCCGTGGTCATCCCCGGTGTGTCCACACCAAGATGTCCATCCAGAGTCCATCCTGTGCTGACCTCCAGTGTCCCAAGGACACCTTGTGCCAGATGACCAATGGTCACCCTCAGTGTGCCCTCACCAAGGTGGCACCAAGGCCACCGTCCTGCAGTGACCTCCAGTGTCCCAAGGGCTTCTCTTGTCACATGGTCAGTGGTCATCCAAAATGCGTCCATCAGCGTCCATCCTGCCGTGATGTCCAGTGCCAGAAGGACAGCACGTGCCACATGGTCAGTGGTCATCCCCAGTGTGTCCCCATCAGGAGACCTTCATGCAGTGACCTCCAGTGTCCCCATGGAAGCTCGTGCCAGATGACCAATGGCCAGCCCAGGTGTGTCCACATCCAGCCATCCTGCCGTGATGTCCAGTGCCAGAAGCACAGCACGTGCCACATGGTCAGTGGTCATCCCCAGTGTGTCCCCACCAAGACACCCATCAGGAGACCTTCCTGCCATGATGTCCAGTGCTCCAAGGACACCTCGTGCCACATGGTCAGTGGTCACCCTCGGTGTGTCCACATCCAGCCATCCTGCCGTGATGTCCACTGCCAGAAGGACACCACGTGCCAGATGATTGATGGGTGGCCAAGGTGCATCCAGACAAAGGTGACCCCAAGGAGACCTTCCTGCAGTGACCTCCAGTGTCCCCAGGGCACCAGGTGCAAGATGACCGATGGGTGGCCGCAGTGTGTCCATCAGCGACCATCATGTCAGGACCTCCAGTGTCCCAAGGACACCACGTGTCACATGGTCAGTGGTCATCCCCAGTGTGTCCAGACCAAGACGTCCATCAGGAGACCTTCCTGCCAGGATGTCCAGTGCTCCAAGGACACCTCCTGCAAGATGGTCAGTGGGTGGCCACAGTGTGTCCCCACCACGACAGCCCTCAGGAGACCGTCCTGCAGTGACCTCCACTGTCCCCAAGGAACCCAATGCCGGATGACCGATGGGTGGCCGCAGTGTGTCCATCAGCGACCATCCTGCCAGGATGTCCAGTGCCAGAAGGGGACAATGTGCCACATGGTCAGTGGGTGGCCACAGTGTGTCCCCACCAAGACGTCCCTCAGGAGACCTTCCTGCCGTCATGTCCAGTGCTCCAAGGACACCTCCTGTAGAATGACCGATGGGTGGCCGCAGTGCGTCCATGACCCCCCATCATGTTACGATGTCCAGTGTCCCAAGGACACCACGTGTCACATGGTCAGGGGGTGGCCAAAGTGTGTCCAGACCAAGCTGACCCCAAGGAGACCATCCTGCAGTGACCTGCACTGTCCCCAGGACACCGTGTGCCGCATGGTCAGTGGTCATCCCCAGTGTGTCCAGACCGAGATGTCCATCAGGAGACCTTCCTGCAGTGACCTGCACTGTCCCCAGGGCACCAGGTGTAAGGTGACCGATGGGTGGCCGCAGTGTGTCCATCTCCAACCCTCGTGTCACGATGTCCACTGCTCCAAAGGTTCCACGTGTCAGATGGTCAACGGATGGCTTCGGTGTGTCCAGACCACGACGTCCATCAGGAGACCTTCGTGCCAGGATGTCCAGTGCCAGAAAGGGACAATGTGCCACATGGTCAGTGGCTGGCCACGGTGTGTCCCCACCGAGACGTCCATCAGGAGACCTTCCTGCCGTGACCTGCACTGTCCCCAGGGCACCAGGTGCAAGATGGCCGATGGGTGGCCGCAGTGTGTCCATCAGCGACCATCATGTAATGATGTCCAGTGCCAGAAGGGGACAATGTGCCACATGGTCAGTGGTCATCCCCAGTGTGTCCAGACCAAGACGTCCATCAGGAGACCTTCCTGCCAGGATGTCCAGTGTTCCAAGGACACCTCGTGCCACATGGTCAGTGGGTGGCCACAGTGTGTCCCCACCACGACAGCCATCAGGAGACCGTCCTGCAGTGACCTCCACTGTCCGAAGGACACCACATGTAAGATGACCAAAGGGTGGCCACAGTGTGTCCATCAGCGACCATCCTGTAGTGATGTCCAGTGTCCCAAGGACACCACGTGCCACATGGTCAGTGGGTGGCCAAAGTGCATCCAGACCAAGACGTCCATCAGGAGACCTTCCTGCCGTGACCTCCACTGTCCCCAGGGCACCAGGTGCAAGATGACCGATGGGTGGCCGCAGTGTGTCCATCACCAACCATCATGTCAGGATGTCCAGTGCTCCAAGGACACCAAGTGTCACATGGTCAGTGGTCATCCCCAGTGTGTCCAGACCAAGACGTCCATCAGGAGACCTTCCTGCCGTGATGTCCAGTGTCCACAAGGAACCCAATGCCAGATGACCGATGGGTGGCCGCAGTGTGTCCATCACCAACCCTCGTGTCACGATGTCCAGTGTCCCAAGGACACCACGTGCCACATGATCAACGGATGGCCTCGGTGTGTCCAGACCAAGCTGACCCCAAGGAGACCTTCCTGTGCTGACCTCCAGTGTCCCCAGGGCACCACATGTAAGATGACCGATGGGTGGCCGCAGTGTGTCCATGACCCCCCATCATGTCATGATGTCCAGTGTCCCAAGGACACCACGTGTCACATGGTCAAGGGGTGGCCAAAGTGTGTCCAGACCAAGCTGACCCCAAGGAGATCATCCTGCAGTGACCTGCACTGTCCCCAGGACAGCAGATGCCAGATGGTCAGTGGTCATCCCCAGTGTGTCCAGACCAAGACGTCCATCAGGAGACCTTCCTGCAGTGACCTGCACTGTCCCCAAGGAACCCAATGCCGGATGACCGATGGGTGGCCGCAGTGTGTCCATCAGCGACCATCCTGCCAGGATGTCCAGTGCCAGAAGGGGACAATGTGCCACATGATCAGTGGGTGGCCACAGTGTGTCCCCACCGAGACGTCCATCAGGAGACCTTCCTGCCATTACCTGCACTGTCCCCAGGGCACCAGGTGCAAGATGGCCGATGGGTGGCCGCAGTGTGTCCATCAGCGACCATCCTGCCAGGATGTCCAGTGCCAGAAAGGCCACGTGTGCCAGGTCATTGCTGGGTGGCCAAGGTGTGTCCCCACCAAGACGTCCATCAGGAGACCTTCATGCCAGGATGTCCAGTGCTCCAAGGACACCTCCTGTAGAATGACCGATGGGTGGCCGCAGTGTGTCCATGTCCCCCCATCATGTCAGGATGTCCAGTGCTCCAAGGACACCACGTGCCACATGGTCAGGGGGTGGCCACAATGTGTCCCCACCAAGCTGACCCCAAGGTCACCGTCCTGCAGTGACCTGCACTGTCCCCAGGACACCGTGTGCCACATGGTGAGTGGTCATCCCCAGTGCGTCCAGACCAAGACGTCCCTCAGGAGACCTTCCTGCCGTGATGTCCAGTGTCCACAAGGCACCAGATGTAAAATGACCAATGGGTGGCCGCAGTGCGTCCATCACCGGCCATCTTGTCACAATGTCCACTGTGCCAAGGACACCACGTGTCACATGGTCAGTGGGTGGCCACGGTGTGTCCAGACCAAGGTGTCCCCAAGGAGACCGTCCTGCGCTGACCTGCACTGTCCCCAAGGAACCCAATGCCGGATGACCGATGGGTGGCCGCAGTGTGTCCATCAGCGACCATCCTGCCAGGATGTCCAGTGCCAGAAGGGGACAATGTGCCACATGGTCAGTGGGTGGCCACAGTGTGTCCCCACCGAGACGTCCATCAGGAGACCTTCCTGCCGTCATGTCCAGTGCTCCAAGGACACCTCCTGTAGAATGACCGATGGGTGGCCGCAGTGCGTCCATGACCCCCCATCATGTTACGATGTCCAGTGTCCCAAGGACACCACGTGTCACCTGGTCAGGGGGTGGCCAAAGTGTGTCCAGACCAAGCTGACCCCAAGGTCACCGTCCTGCAGTGACCTGCACTGTCCCCAGGACACCGTGTGCCGCATGGTCAGTGGTCATCCCCAGTGTGTCCAGACCGAGATGTCCATCAGGAGACCTTCCTGCAGTGACCTGCACTGTCCCCAGGCCAGCAGGTGCCAGCTGACCGCAGGGTGGCCGCAGTGCGTCCCTGTCCCGCGCCGTGTCCGCGCCGTCCCCGCCCTGACCTGCTCCGACGTCACCTGCGAGCCAGGTGCCACCTGCCAGGTGCTGCAGGGCTGGCCCAGGTGTGTCCCCAAGGCACCATTGACCTGCCAGGACCTCACCTGCCCACCCGGCTCCACCTGTCACATGGACAGAACCACGCCCAGGTGTGTCCCCATCAAACTCACCTGCCAGGACCTCACCTGCCCACCTGGATCCACCTGTCACATGGACAGAACCACGCCCAGGTGTGTTCCCATCCCTCAGACCTGCCAGGACCTCACCTGCCCGCCCGGCTCCACCTGTCACATGGACAGAACCACGCCCAGGTGTGTTCCCATCCCTCAGACCTGCCAGGACCTCACCTGCCCGCCCGGCTCCACCTGTCACATGGACAGAACCACGCCCAGGTGTGTCCCCATCCCTCGGACCTGCCAGGACCTCACCTGCCCACCCGGCTCCACCTGTCACATGGAGAAATCGACCCCCAGGTGTGTTCCCATCATCTCAACCTGCCAGGACCTCACCTGCCCACCTGGCTCCACCTGTCACATGGAGAAATCAACCCCCAGGTGTGTCCCTGTCAAACTCACCTGCCAGGACCTCACCTGCCCACCTGGATCCACCTGTCAGATGGACAGAACCACGCCCAGGTGTGTTCCCATCAAACTCACCTGCCAGGACCTCACCTGCCCGCCCGGCTCCACCTGTCACATGGAGAAATCAACACCCAGGTGTGTCCCCATCCCTCGGACCTGCCAGGACCTCACCTGCCCGCCCGGCTCCACCTGTCACATGGACAGAACCGCGCCCAGGTGTGTTTCCAAGGCACCCTTGACCTGCCAGGAGCTCACCTGCCCGCCCGGCTCCACCTGCCAGGCCCCGCCCTGCCCACCTGGCCTCACCTGCGCGCCCACCTGCGCGCCGGCCCCGCCCCTCGTGTGCCACGTGCTGAGCCGGCGCCGCTTCCGCGCCTTCGACGGCCGCACCTGGCGGCTGCCGCTCACCTGCCCGCTGGTGGCCGCCTGCGGGGGCTCACCCGGCTCACCTGGGCTCCAGGTGTGGCTCTCGCGCCAGGCGGGCCCCGCGCAGGTGAGCGTGGCCGCAGCCGGGCTCCAGGTGCAGCTGAGGCACGGAGAGGGGAGAACGGCCTGGGTGAGTGACGCACCTGCACAGGTGTGTGCCGGTCGAGGTGTGTCCTTGTCCCAGGTGTGTCCCAGGTGTGTCTCACCTGTCCCAGGTGTGTTCTGGTCCAGGTGTGTTCCTGTTCCTGTCCCAGGTGTGTCTCACCAGTCCCAGGTGTCTCACCAGGTGTGTCCTTGTTCCTGTCCAGGTGTGTCCTTGTCCCAGGTGTGTCTCACCTGTCCCAGGTGTGTTCTGGTCTAGGTGTGTTCCTGTTCCTGTCCCAGGTGTGTCCTTGTCTCTGTCCCAGGTGTGTCTCACCTGTCCCAGGTGTGTCTCACCTGTCTCACCCCGTGTGTCTCACCTGTCGCAGGTGAGCGGCCGCCCGCTGTCCCTGCCAGTGTCCCTGGCCGGGGGGCGTGTCCAGGTGCGGCGCCGGGCGGGGCAGCGCCAGGTGCTGCTCACCTGGGCGGGGCTGCAGGTGAGCCTGGCAGGCGACGGCGCCGTCACAGTGACAGCGACGGCCAATGGGGGGCTCTGCGGGGCCTGCGCCGAGCCGCGCACCTGCCGGACAGGTGAGGGCACACCTGGGACAGGTGAGGGCACCTGGGGGGGCACCTGGGGGGCAGGTGAGGGGCTGGGGGGGCACCTGGGGGGCATCTGGGGGGGGTCACCTGTGTGCCACAGGTGAGGGGCTTTGTGGGGCCTGCACCGGGCAGTGCACCTGTCGGACAGGTGAGACACCTGAGGGGGTACCTGGGGGGCAGGTGAGAGGGGGGAGAGGCATCTGGGGGGGCTCAGGTGTGTCCCAGGTGTGGGTGGGAGGTCCCAGGTGTGTCTTCAGATGCCCCCAGGTGTGTCCCCAGCTGTGCTCAGGTGCGCCCAGGTGATCCCAAGCGTGTCTTAGTTGTCTCCGATTGCCCCCAGGTGTGTCCCGGTTACATCTCAGGTGCCCCCAGCTGCTCCCAGGTGTGCCCCAGGTGGAGCTCAGGTACCCCAGGTGTATCCCAGGTGTATGCCAGGTGTTCTCAGGTGTGCCCATCTGTGCCCAGGTGTGCTAAGGCATATCTCAGGTGCCCCCAGGTGTATCTCAGGTGCCCCCAGGTGTGTCCCATGTGCCTCCAGAGGCCCCCCCCAGGTGTGTCCCAGATGTCCCCAGGTGCCCCCAGGTGTCCCCAGGCACCCCCAGATGCCTCCAGATCACCCAGGTGTCCCCAGGTGTGTCCCCAGGTGTATCCCAGGTGTGTCTCAGGTGTGTCCAGGTCCCCCCAGGTGTATCCCAGGTGCATCCCAGGTGTCCCCAGGTGTATCTCACCTGTCCCAGGTGTATCCCAGGTGTGCCCCCCCCTCACCTGTCGGGGGAGGTTCCCGGACATTCCCCTCCCCCCATCCATGTCCGGGCCCCTCCCCCAACCCCTCCCCCCTCTCTCTCTTTCTCTCTCCCCTCCCCCCTCCAGCCCCTCCCCCACCCCAAGCCCCTCCCCCTCCCAGCCCCGCCCCCAGCCCCTCCCCCCCCACCTGCCAGGTGAGCTCGCGGCACTTCCGGAAGGGGCGTGGCCGCCACCCCTCCCCCCCCTCCCCGGTGGTTCTGCTGCGCACCTGCGCCCCTCCCCCACCCCGGGCGGGAGGCCACGCCCCTCCCCCGGCCCCGCCCCCCGCGCTGGAGGTGGCGCTGGAGGGGGGAGGGGCCGAGGGGGCGGGGCCGGCGACGGTGACGGTGACGGACAAGGAGAGGAGGTGGAGCCTGAGCGGGGGCGGGGCTCAGGTGAGACAGAAAAGGGGCGGGGCTTGGGGGGAGGTGGATGAAAGTGATGGAGATGATGGATGGATGATGGATGGGGATGATGAGGATGAAGGATGAAGGATGGAGTTGATGATGATGATGATGAGCGTGATGATGAACGATGGAGATGAAGAAGGTTGGAGGAAGGATGATGATGATGACGATGATGATGATGATGATGATGGAGTTGACAATGACGATGATGATGATGAACGATGGAGATGAAGGTTGGATGAAGGATGACGATGATGATGATGGATAAAGGATGGATGAAGACAGTTGGATGAAGGATGATGATGATGGAGTTGATGATGATGATGATGATGGATGAAGGATGGACGGAGAAGGTTGATGGAAGGATGATGATGATGATGATGACGATGATGATGACGATGATGATGACGATGATGGCGACGATGGTGACGATGATGGATGAAGGTTGAATGGAGAAGGTTGAATGAAGGATGCCGATGATGCCGATGAAGATGATGATGATGATGATGATGATGACAATGACGATGATGATGATGATGATGAAGCCCCTCCCTCCCCCCCTCCCCCCCTCCCCAGCTGGACGGATCCCCCCTCCCGCTGCCCTTCTGCCTCCCGGACGGCTCCGCCTGCGTTGGCCCCGCCCCCGGCCCCGCCCCCGGCCCCGCCCTGCTGCTGGTGACCCCTGACCTGCGCGTGGCCGCCGGCCCCGGGGACGGCGTGGAGGTGACCGTGTCCCCCCGGCTGCGCCGCGCCACCTGCGGCCCCTGCGGACACTTCCGGAGTGACCGCTGGAGTGACCGCCAGAGTGACCGCCGGAGTGACCGCCAGAGTGACCGCCAGAGTGACCGCTGGAGGGACACCGAGAGTGACCACGGGGACAGCAGGGACAGCAGCAGTGACCGCAGGGACAGCAGTGACCACAGGGACAGCAGGAGTGACCACAGGGACCACAGGGACAGCAGGAGTGACCGCAGGGACAGCAGTGACCACAGGGACAGCAGGAGTGACCATGGGAGTGACCGCAGGGACAGCAGGGACAGCAGGAGTGACCCCAGGGACACCGGCAAGGACCTCGGCACTGACCACAAGAGTGACCATGGGAGTGACCGCAGGGACAGCAGGGACACCAGGAGTGACCACAGTGACCTCAAGGACACTGAGAGTGACCATGGGGACACCAGGAGTGACCTCAGGGAGACAAAGAGTGACCACAGGGAGACCAGGAGTGACCACAGGGAGACCAGGAGTGACCACGAGGACACTGGGAGTGACCACGAGGACGCCAACAGTGACCGCAGGGATACCAGGGACACCAGGAGTGACCACAGGGACACCAGGAGTGACCACAGTGACCACGAGGAGCCCGGGAGTGACCCCGGGAGTGACCACGAGGAGCCCAGGCCGTGTCCCTGGGGTCGCTGCCGTGAGTGGACACGGGACAGGGACACGGGGGGCGGCGGGGACCTCACGGATCTCTGTGACCTTCTCGTGTCCGTCCTTGACCTCTGTGTCCATCTCCATATGTCCATCCTTGACCTCATGTCCACCCATGACCTTCCTGTGTCCATCCTCATGTCCACCCATGACCTCTGTGTGTCCATGCCTGTGTGCACTCTTGACCTTCTCATGTCCATCCCTGACCTTTGTATCCACCCATGACCTTCCCGTGTCCATCCCAGTGTCCAGCCTTCACCTTTGTGTCCATTTGTGACCTTCTCATGTCCCCCCATGACCTTTGTGACCATTCCAGTGCCCACCCGTGACCTCTGTGTCCATCCCTGTGTCCATCCATGACCTGTGTCCATCCCAGTGTCCATCCTTAACCTGTGTCCATCCCAGTGTCCATCCTTGACCGCCGTGTGCATCCCAGTGTCCACCCGTGACCTCCCCATGCCCACCCGTGACCTCTGTGTCCATCCCTGTGTCCATCCTTGACCTTCTCGTGTCCACCGTGGTGTCCACCCGTGAGCTTTGTGTCCACCCCTGACCTCCAAGTGTCCATCCATGACCTCCTGGTGACCCCATGGTGACCCCGCGGTGACCCCGCGGTGACCCCATGGTGACCCCTTGGTGTCCCCCCCCGCAGGTGCCGCCCCCCGGCCCCCCCGGGACCTGAACACAGGTGAGGAGGAGGAGGAGGAGGAGGAAGGCCAGGGGGGAGGAAAGTGAGAGTGGTGGGATGAAGATGATGGTGAAGATGAGGGTGGGATGAAGATGATGATGAGGGTGGGATGAAGATGAGGGTGGGATGAAGATGGTGACGGTGGGATGATGGTGAAGATCGTGGTGGGATGATGAAGAGGAGGGTGGGATGAAGATGGTGAGGGTGGGATGATGATGATGAGGGTGGGATGATGATGATGAGGGTGACGATGATGAAGGTGGGATGGGGATGATGGGCAGGGGGCGATGAAGGTGAGGGGGGGAGGATGGTGGGGATGAGGATGGTGGGATGAAGGTGAGGATGGTGGGATGACGATGATGAAGATGGTGGGATGAAGGTGGTGGTGGGATGATGATGAGGGTGGGATGAAGATCAGGAGGATGAGGATGGTGGGATGAGGATGATGAGGGTGATGGTGGGACGAAGATGATGAAGGTGAGGGTGGGATGAAGGTGGTGGGGATGACAGTGGTGGTGGTGGGATGCTGACAGTGATGATGATGAAGATGATGATGACGGTGTGGTGGGATGAAGATGATGATCATGATGATGGTGGTGGTGGTGGGATGACAGTGATGAAGATGATGGTGGGGTGGTGGGACAAAGATCACGCTGAGGGCGATGATGGGGTGGTGGGATGGTGATGATGGTGGGGTGATGGGATGAAGATGACAATGACGATGATGGGATGATGGGACAAAGATCATGGAGATGATGCTGATGGTGGGATGAAGCTGATGGGATGATGATGATGATGGTGGTGGGATGGTAATAGTGGGATGAAGACGATGATGGTGGGATGATGATGGTGGGGTGGTGGGAGGAAGATGATGAAGATGCCAATGATGATGGTGGTGGGATGATGATGATGATGACGATGATGATGGGGTGGTGGGATGAAGATGACGATGATGGTGGTGTTGGTGGCATGGCAATTGTGGGATGATGAAGACGACGATGATGATGGTGGTGGTGGGAGATGATGGTGGGATGATGATGACGATGATGATGATTGTGGGATGAAGATGATGGGGTGGTGGGATAAAGATGATGATGGTGGTGGGATGATGATGATGATGATGATGGGGTGATGAAGATGATGATGGTGGTGGTGCTAGGATGACGATGGTGGTGATGTGATGGTGACAATGATGACATGGCGATGATGATGACGATAACGGGATGAAGATGATGATGATGATGATGACGATGATGATGACGATGGTGTGATGAAGATGGCAGTGGTGGTGGTGGAATGGTGATGGTGGTGATGTGATGGTGACACCAATGATGACGCGACAATGACGATGACAATAACGGGATGAAGATGATGACGATGACGATGACGATGATGATGATGGTGTGATGAAGACCACCACGATGACCATAATGAGTGACCCCACCTTGTCTCCCCCCCCAGGGCGCCTGCTGGAACCACTGGGAGCACTGGGAGCCCCACTGGGAGCCCCACTGGGAGCACTGGGGGGACTGGGGGGACTGGGGGGACTGGGAGGATTGGGGGGACTGGGGGGACTGGGGGCACCACTGGGAGCACTGGGGGGACTGGGAGGAGCTGCTGGGGGGCCACTGGGGGCACTGGGAGCCCCACTGGGAGCCCCACTGGGGGCACTGGGAGCACTGGGAGGGGCACTGGGGGCACCACTGGGAGCTCTGGGGCCGCTCCCGGGGGTCCCCCTGGGGCCGTGAACTGGGGGGCACTGGGGACAATAAAGGCACTGGTGTCACCTGGCGGTCACTGGCGTGAACTGGGGGGAACTGGGACAAACTGGGACAAACTGGGAGGGGATGGGGGGGCACTGGGAGGGGCACTGGGAGCTCTGGGGCCGCCCCCGGGGGTCCCCCTGGGGGCGTGGGGACAATAAAGGCACTGGGAGGGACTGGGGGGCACTGGGGGGCACTGGGAGGGAACCGGAACTGGAACAAACTCCCCCAAATGTCCCAGAATGACCCTGAACTGTCCCCAAACACCCCAAACTGTCCCCGACCCCCCCAAAGTGTCCCCAAGCCCCCCAAACTGACCCCGAATGTCCCCAAAGTGTCCCCGAAGGTCCCCAGAGCCAAGGAGCGCTCCCACTTTTAACCCTTTATTGTCGGTGTCCCCTCCCCGGGGGTGGCACTGCCACGCTTTGGGGACAAGGTCACAACGTGGGGAGCCGCGTCCCCCCTCCCCCCGCGGTGTCACCCCCCCGGCCGTGTCCCCTCGGTGTCACCAGGGCCTGGGGACAGCTCAGATCTTGCCGGGGAAGGTCCCCTCCTCACGGGCCTCGTCCCACGCCGTCACCTGGGGACACAGAGGGGACACTGGGGGACACTGGGGGGGTTGGGGACATTTGGGGGGGTTGGGGACATTGGGAACATTGGGGACATCGGAAGGATTTGGGACAGTGGGGACATTGGGGGGGTTGGGGACATTGGGGACACTGGGAACAACGGGGATGTTGGGGACATTGGGGACATTTGGGGGGTTGGGGACATTGAGGAGAATTGGGGACACTGGAGATGTTGGGGACATTGGGGACACTGGGGGACATCTGGGGGGTTGGGGACATTGGGGACATCGGAAGGATTTGGGACAGTGGGGACATTGGGGACACTGGGGGGGTTGGGGACATTGGGGACAGTGGGGACATCAGGTGACATTTGGGGACACCGCTCACCCACGAGGTGGGGCACGAGGGGACACTGGTGGCCCTTGGGGACATTTGGGGACATTGGTGGCATCGGGGACTATTGGGGTCCCTTGGGGACATTTGGGGACACTGGGGGTTGGGGACACTGGTGGCACTTGGTGCCATCACTCACCCACGAGGTCGGGCACAGGGACTTGTACACGCGGAAGTACCACTGGCACGGGGTGGCATCGGCGCCGCGGGCGTCCATGGCGCGCTGGCACCGCTGGAAATCTGGGGACACACGGGGACATTGGGGACACCAATGGGGACATTGGGGACACTGAGGGGACAATGGTGGCATCGGCGCCGCAGGCGTCCATGGCGCGCTGGCACCGCTGGAAATCTGGGGACAACAATGGGGACATTGGGGACACTGAGGGGACAATGGGGACATTGGGGACACTGAGGGGACAATGGGGACATTGGGGACATTGGGGACATTGAGGGATCAGGGACGTTGGGGACAATGGGGACACTGAGGGGACAATGGTGGCATCGGCGCCGCGGGCGTCCATGGCGCGCTGGCACCGCTGGAAATCTGGGGACACACGGGGACATTGGGGACACCAATGGGGACAATGGGGGATCAGGGACGTTGGGGACACTGAGGGGACATTGGGGACAGCGAGGGGACATTGAGGACATCAAAAGGATGTCAGGGACATTGAGAGGACATTGGGGACACTGAGGGGACATTGGGGACATTTGGGGGATTTGAGACATTGGGGACATTGGGGACGTGGGGGACACTGAGGGGACAATGGGGACATTAAAAGGATGTCAGGGACATTGAGGGGACATTGAGGGGACATTGGGGACACTGGGGACAATGGGGACATTGAGGGGACAATGGGGACACCAATGGGGACATTGGGGACATCATTGAGGGACATTGAGGGGACGTTGGTGACACCGAGAGGACATTTGGGGACACTGAGGGGACACTGAGATGACCCCAATGAGATTCTGGGGACAATGGGGACGTTGGGGACACTGAAGGGACATTTGGGGACATTTGGGGACATTTTGGGGACATTGAGGGAACCTTGGGGAAAATGGGGGCGGGGCCAAAGGGACACCAGCTCCACCCAGCCACCACTGGAGCACAAAAACCCAAATTGGGCATTTTTGGGGCATTTTTGGGGCATCTTTTGTGGGATTTTTGTGGGAGTTTTGGCATTTTTGGTATTTTGGGATTCCCCGTGTGGATTTTGAGGTGAATTTGGGGGATTTTGGGGAGTTTTTGTGGAAGATTTTGAGGATAAAAACCCCAAATTTGGGCGTTTTGGGGGCATTTTTGAGCCTTTTTTTTCGGGTTTTTTGGGGCATTTTTGGGCCATTTTTTGTGAGATTTTTATGGAAATTTTTGTATTTTTGGTATTTTGGGGTTTCCCAGGAGGATTCTGGGGTGAATTTGGGGGATTTTGGGGTGAATTTGGGAGTTTATGGCAAACATTTTGGGGATGAAAAACCCCAAATTTGGGCGTTTTGGGGCATTTTCGTGGGAATTTTTGTGGGATTTTTGTGGGAATTTTGGCATTTTTGGTATTTTGGGGTTCCCCAGGTGGATTTTGGGGTGAATTTGGGGCATTTTGGGAAGTTTTTGTGGAAGATTTTAGGGATAAAAATGCCCCAAATTTGGGCGTATTTTGGGAGCATTTTTGAGGCAATTTTGGGCCATTTTTGTGGGAATTTTTCAGGGATTTTTGTGGGAATTTTTGCAGTTTTGGTGTTTTGGGGTTCCCCGTGCGGATTTTGGGGTGAATATGGGGCATTTGGGGTCCGTACCCAGGTAGTTCTGCCAGCAGTTGCGGGTCTGGTTCTGGTTGGGGAAGCGGCTGTCGAACGGCGCCGTCTTGTAGCGGCAAAGCTTCAGCTTCATGTCCTCTGCCATGGCTAATTAGCACAATTAAACACGCTAATTAACGCCCGCGCTCGTTAACCGCCTTCCAGAGAATGCTAATTAGCAGCCTGAGGGGCTTAATTGGGTATAAAGAGCGTTAATTGCTTAAAAAACACAAAAAAATTTGAATTTTTCAATCTTTTTTATGAGGGTTTAAACCAAAAAAATGTTGTTAACGGAATTAATTAGCAGCTAATCAGTTAGCTAAATATCTAATTAGAACCTAATTAGCTAATTGCCAATTTCTTCATTATTAGTAGTTTATTAATACTTATTAGTTAGCTCATTAATTATTAACCAATTGCAACCCAAAAAAATTCAGCTTTTTCATTTTTTAATGAGAATTTAAAGGAGGAAAATAATGTTAATTAAGTTAATTAGCAGCCAGTTAATTAGCTAAATAACTAATTAGAATCTAGTTAGTTCATTGTCAATCTATTTATTATTAATAGCTTATTTATGCTTATTAATTAGTTTATTAATTACTAACAAATCCCAACCCACTACAATAAACATAGGAAGTGAAACCAACAAAAAAAGGAATTAAAAATCACAAATTATGCTACTTAGCAGCTCATTAATTAGGTGAACAACTAATTAGAGCCTAGTTAATTAGTTGCCAATCTAGCTATTAATTGGCTCATTAATTATTCATCAATCCCAACCCACTGTGATAAATTTGGGAACTGAAATCAGCAGGAAAAGAAATTATAAAAATCACTAATTATGCAAATTAGCAGCTAATTAATTAACAAAACAACTGGCCAGCACCTAACTAATGAACTACCAATCCAAGCAGGTAATTAGCTCATTAATTGTTAATTAACCACATCCAATAGTAATAAATAACGCAATAAAAGAGAAACAGCAGCAGCAACCAGTGCTCCCAGTTCAAACCAGTTCAAACCAGTAACCCCCAGACCCCTCCCAGTTTATCCCAGTTCATCCCAGTAACCCCCCCAGTGCTCCCAGTTCACCCCAGTCCCTCCCAGTCCCCCCCAGTCCGGCCCTCACCGCCCTCAGCGCTCCCCTCACGACCCTCGCACCCTCTCCAGTCCCTCCCAGTCCCTCCCAGTTTATCCCAGTACCCCCCCCAGCGCTCCCAGTAGCCCCCAGTCCCTCCCAGTCCCCCCCAGTCCCTCCCAGTCCCCCCCAGTCCCTCCCAGTCCCCCCCAGTTCATCCCAGTCCATCCCAGTTCATCCCAGTCCATCCCAGTCCATCCCAGTCCCCCCCAGTCCATCCCAGTCCCCCCCAGTTCATCCCAGTTCATCCCAGTACGTCCCAGCTCTCAAAGTCACTTTCACCCCGGCTCTCCGCTCGCCGGAACCAACGAGACGCGACGGAAGCGACGGAGAGTCGCCGGAAATGACGTCAATAAAGACCATCGAGAGCAGGCTTCCGGCCGGAGCGTCTTCTCCGGGAGGAAAAATGGCGGCGGCGCCCACCCGCGAGTCCGCCGGAACTGCCCCGAAACGGCGCCAAAACGCCGCGAGACGCCGAAAAAACCCGTTAGAGCCCCAAAATCCCAAGTTTTTACCACAAAATTTCCATTTTTGACCTAAAATCCCCATTTTTGTCCCAAAATCGCCATTTTTTACCTCAAAAGCCCCTCAGGAGCCTCCTTGAGGCGCTCTGAGGGCACTTCTGCCAAAAGGTGGGCGGGGTTTGAGCGTCGGGAGCAGGGATGCGCATGCGCGGGACTGGGATGAGGGGACTGTTGTTGTGACGTCATTTCCGGTTCCGGCAGAGACGCGCGGGCCCCGCGTGGAGAGAGCGGCGCGATGAGGCCGGGTGGGAACTGGGACAAACTGGGACAAACTGGGACAAACTGGGACAGACTGGGACAGACTGGGGGTGACTGGGACAGACTGGGACAGACTGGGACAAACTGGGACAAACTGGGACAGACTGGGACAGACTGGGACAAACTGGGACAAACTGGGACAGACTGGGACAAACTGGGACAGACTGGGACAGACTGGGACAAACTGGGACAAACTGGGACAGACTGGGACAGACTGGACGGACTGGGACGGACTGGGACAGACTGGGACAGACTGGGACAAACTGGGACAAACTGGGACAGACTGGGACAGACTGGGACAAACTGGGACAAACTGGGACAAACTGGGGGTGACTGGGACAGACTGGGACAAACTGGGACAAACTGGGACAGACTGGGACAAACTGGGGGGGACTGGGACAAACTGGGACAGACTGGGACAGACTGGGACAAACTGGGACAGACTGGGACGGACTGGGACAAACTGGGGGGGACTGGGGCAGACTGGGAGGATGTGGGAGAGAGAGGTATGAACTGGGATGAACTGCTTTGAACTGGGATGGACTGGGAGGGACTGGGAGAGGGAACTGGGGTTACTGGGATATACTGGGAGAGGACTGGGATGGGATTGGGCCAAACTGGGAGGGACTGGGAGAGGATCAGAGGGTAACTGGGATGAACTGAGAGCGAACTGGGCCTTACTGGGATGGAGGCAGGGCTGAACTGGGAGAGGATTTGGGGGTAACTGGGAGGAACTGGGCCAGACTGGGATGGAGCCAGGGGTGAACTGGGGACACTGGGAAGGAACTGGGGGTAACTGGGATGGACTGGGGGGGAACTGGGAGCGTTCTGGGGGTAACCGGGTTATACTGGGTTATACTGGGAGCAGACTGGGGGAGGCGTTGGAGCCAAACTGGGAGCACTGGGAGGCCCAAGAGCTGCTCCCAGTATAACCCAGTCCATCCCAGTATAACCCAGTCCATCCCAGTATAACCCAGTCCATCCCAGTATAACCCAGTCCCTCCCAGTTTGTCCCAGTCCATCCCAGTTCAATCCCAGTCTATCCCAGTCCATCCCAGTCCATCCCAGTCCATCCCAGTCTGACCAGTTTCCCCACAGGTTTCAGCCCCCGGGGTGGACGCGGTGGATTCCGAGGCAGAGGTGAGTCCCAGTACAAACCAGTATAAACCAGTATGGACCCATATGGACCAGTAACACTCCCAGTATAGCCCAGTATCCCCAGTTCCCCTCCCAGTATCCCCAGTCCCTCCCAGTATAACTCGTTTCACCTCCCAGTCCCTCCCAGTATATCCCAGTATATCCCAGTCCCTCCCAGTATAACCCAGTTCCTCTCCCAGTACCCCCAGTGTCCCTCCCAGTCCCTCCCAGTATCCCCAGTTCCCCTCCCAGTCCATCCCAGTCCCTCCCAGTCTCTCCCAGTATAACCCAGTATCCCCAGTTCCCTCCCAGTCCCTCCCAGTATATCCCAGTCCATCCCAGTGCCATCCCAGTGCTCCCAGTCCATCCCAGTTCCATCCCAGTCCCTCCCAGTATATCCCAGTATAACCCAGTTTCCCCCCGCAGGTTCCGGTTTCACGCCCCGCGGAGGGGGCGGAGCCAGAGGAGGGGGCGTGGCCCGAGGAGGGGGCGGAGCCCGAGGAGGCCCCCGGGGGCGGGGCCGAGGCCGAGGGGGCGGGGCCAGGGGCGGGGCCCGCGGCGGCTTCAAAGGCGGCAAAAAAGTGACGGTGGAGCCGCACCGGCACGAGGGTAACTGGGATATACTGGGTTATACTGGTTTATACTGGGAGGGTGGAGCTGCACCGGCATGAGGGTAACTGGGATATACTGGGTTATACTGGGAGGGACTGGGGGGGACTGGTTTGTACTGGGAGGGTGGAGCCGCACCGGCACGAGGGTAACTGGGATATACTGGGTTATACTGGGTTATACTGGTTTATACTGGGAGGGTGGAGCCGCACCGGCATGAGGGTAACTGGGTTATACTGGGTTATACTGGGTTATACTGGTTTATACTGGGAGGGTGGAGCTGCACCGGCATGAGGGTAACTGGGTTATACTGGTTTGGACTGGTTTGTACTGGGAGCAGAACTAGGGGTACTGGGAGGGGAACTGGTTTATACTGGGAGGGACTGCGCACGGGGCTGTGGAGCAGCTGAGGGTCCCAGGTGTATCCCAGGTGTACCCCAGGTGTGTCCCAGGTGTAACCCAGGAGTATCTCAGGTGTAACCCAGCTGTATCTCACCTGTCCCTCACCTGTCCCAGGTGTGTTCATCTGCTGGGGCCGTGAGGTGTAGTTACCTGTACCAGGTGTATCCCAGGTGTAGTTACCTGTCTCAGGTGTATCTCAGGTGTAACCCAGGTGTATTTACCTGTACCAGGTGTATTCCAGGTGTAGTTACCTGTACCAGGTGTAACCCAGGAGTAACCCGGGTGTAGTTACCTGTCTCACCTGTCCCTCACCTGTCCCAGGTGTGTTCATCTGCCGGGGCCGCGAGGACGCGCTGGTGACGCGGAACCTGGTGCCGGGGGAGTCGGTGTACGGGGAGAAACGGATCAGCGTGGAGGTGGCACGGGGGCACTGGGGGGGACTGGGAGGGACTGGGATGGGAGTGGGTTATACTGGGAGGGACTGGGGGGGACTGGGTTATACTGGGTTATACTGGGAGGGACTGGTTCATACCAGTCCATACTGGTTTATACTGGCTCATACTGGTCTATATTAGTCTATACTGGTTCATACTGGTCCTTACTGGTCCGTACTGGTGTGCAGGAGGGCGAGGCCCCGGTGGAGTACCGTGCCTGGAACCCGTTCCGCTCCAAGCTCGCCGCCGCCATCTTGGGCGGCATCGACCGCATCCACATCCGGCCGGGGGCCAAGGTGCTGTACCTGGGCGCGGCCTCGGGCACCACCGTCAGCCACGTGAGCGACATCGTGGGGCAGGTACGGCACACCTGGGCACACCTGGGCACACCTGGGGATGGCACACGCACACCTGGGCACAGGGGCCAAGGTGCTGTACCTGGGCGCGGCCTCAGGCACCACCGTCAGCCACGTGAGCGACATCGTGGGGCAGGTACGGCACACCTGGGCACACCTGGGCACACCTGGGGATGGCACACGCACACCTGGGCACAGGTACAGGCACACCTGGGCACACCTGAGGTGGCACCAAGGCCTCAGCTGGCACCGATTTGGTGTCCCCAGGGTGCGGGGAGCGGCTGGGGGTGGCACCTGCAGGACACGCTGGGTGGCCATTGGTGACCTTTGGTGACACCGGTGACCTTTGGTGGACATTGATGGCCTTTGCTGACCCTGGGTGGACATCAATGACCATTGGTGACCTGGGGGGGGCCTTTGCTGACACCCGCTGACCTTGGGTGGCCATTGCTCACCCCCGGTGACACCCCATGACCTTTGCTGACCCCCGGTGACCTTTGCCCCCCCAGGAGGGCGTGGTCTACGCCGTGGAGTTCTCGCACCGCTCGGGCCGGGACCTGCTCAACGTGGCCAAGAAGAGAACGAACGTGGTGCCGGTCATCGAGGACGCGCGGCACCCGCACAAGTACCGCATGCTGATTGGTCAGTGACACCCGGGGGGCGTGGCCAGTGCCAAAAGGAGGCGGGGCTTCCTCCTGAGGGGGCGGGGCTTCATCCTGGGTCACGCCCATGGGAACGAACGTGGTGCCGGTCATCGAGGACGCGCGGCACCCGCACAAGTACCGCATGCTGATTGGTCAGTCTGGGAACGGGGGCGTGGCCAGTGCCGCGGGGGGCGGGGCTTCATCCTGAGGGGGCGGGGCTTCATCCTGGGTCACGCCCATGGGAACGAACGTGGTGCCGGTCATCGAGGACGTGTGGCACCCGCACAAGTACCGCATGCTGATTGGTCAGTCACTGAGAGGGGGCGTGGCCAGTGCCGCAGGGGGCGGGGCTTAGACCCGGGTCACATCTGGGTGGTTTTGGAGTCTCCCGCGGATCCGGAAGGTTCTGGAGGAGGTTTTGAGGGGCTCGGAGGTGATTTGGACGCTCTGGAGAAGGTTCTGGAGACGTTTGGGTTTCTCCTTGGTTTGACTCCAAGGGATTTTGGGGTCTCCTCAAGATTCTGGGAGGTGGTGACGCCTCGGGGAGACGTTTGGGGACACTTGGGGCCAGTGGGAGAAGGTTTGGAGGTTCTGGAGATCTTGGGGTGTCCTGGGTGGGACGTGAGGTGGTTTTGGAGGTCTGGAGAACAATTTTGGGGTCTCCTCGAAATTTTGGGCATTGTTGAGTTGGTTTGGAGCTTCTGGAGAAGGTTCTGGAGGTGCCTCCAGGGGGTTTTGGGGCATCCTGAGAGAATTTTTGGGGTCCTGGAGAAGAATTTTGGGGTCTCCTTGAAATTTTGGGAGGTTCTGAAACCTTGGGGAGAACTTGGGACATGTGAGGCTGGTGGGAGAAGGTTCTGGAGGAGGTTCTGGAGATGTTGGGGTGTTCTGGGTGGAACTTGAGGTGGTTTTGGGGTCCTGGAGAAGAATTTTGGGGTCTCCTCAAAATTTTGGGGATTTTGGAGTGGATTTGGAGCTTCTGGAGAAGGTTCTGGCTGGAATTTTAATGGGAATTCCATGGAAATTTTGGGATTTTTTTTCCCCTGGAATTTTGGGGGTTTTGTCCAGAACTCCAGGAAATTTTGGGATAAATTTGGGAAATTTTGGGACAAATTTGGGAAGTTTTGGGATAAATTTGGGATTTTTCCCATTCCAGGCATGGTGGACGTGATCTTGGTGGGCACCAAATTTTGGGGTCATTTTGGGTTCCTGCCTGGAATTTTGGGGGAATTTTGAGGAATTTTTTGTAGAGATTTCATGGAAATTTTGGGATTCTTTCTGGAATTTTGGGGTTTTTTTTGTCTGGAATTTTGGGGTAATTCTGTGCCGATTTGGGGTTCCCAGGCATGGTGGACGTGATCTTCGCCGACGTGGCGCAGCCGGACCAGACGCGCATCGTGGCGCTGAACGCGCATCACTTCCTGCGCGCGGGGGGGCACTTCCTCATCTCCATCAAGGTACGGACCAGTACAAACCAGTACAGACCAGTACAGACCAGTACGGACCAGTACAGACCAGTACAAACCAGTATGGGCTGGTTAGAGACCAGTACGGACCAGTACAGACCAGTACAAACCAGTATGGGCTGGTTAGAGACCAGTACGGACCAGTATAGACCAGTACAAACCAGTACGGACCAGTACAAACCAGTACGGACCAGTTAGAGACCAGTACGGACCAGTATAAACCAGTACAGACCAGTTAGAGACCAGTACCGGGCACTGGGTGGCTGGAACCAGTCTGGAACTGGGGTTGAACTGGTTTGAACTGGTTCTGGCTGGGACTGAACTGGTTCAGACTGGTTTGAGTTGGGTTTGAACTGGTTCAGACTGGTTTTTAACTGCAGTTGAACTGGTTCGAACTGGGACGGACTGGTTTGAACTGGTTTGAACTGGTTCTGCTGGTTTGAACTGGTTGGAACTGGTTTGAGTTGGTTTCGAACTGGAGTTACACTGGGTTGAACTGGTTCCGACTGGCATTGAACTGGTTTGTACCGGTTCTAACCAGTTCTAACTGGGTTCTAACTGGTTCTTACTGGGATCTAACTGGGATCTTACTGGGATCTAACTGGTTCAAGCCAATTCTAACTGGTTCTAACTGGGATCTAACCGGCTCAGACTGGTTCTGACTGGGCTCAAACTGGTTCTAACTGGGATCCAACTGGAATTGAACCACTTCTAACTGGCTCAAACTGGGATTTCACTGGTTCTAACTGGCTCAAACCAGATCTAACTGGTTCTGACTGGGATTGAACTGGTTCTGACCAGTTCTAACTGGGATCTAACTGGTTCAAACTGGTTTTAAGTGGGCTCAAACTGGTTCTAACCAATTCTAACTGGTTCTATCTGGTTCTGACTGCAGCTCTAACTGGTTCTAACTGGCCCAAACCAGTTCTAACTGGGTTCTAACCAGTTCTAACCGGCTCTAACTGGGTTCAAACTGGTTCTGACTGGGCTCAATCCAGTTCCAACCAGTTCTAACTGGTTCTAACTGGTTCTAACTGGTTCTAACTGGTTCTAACCAGTTCAAACTGGCTTTAACTGGTTCTGACTGGTTCAAACCAGTTCAAACCGGCTCTAACCGGTTCTAACTGGGCTCAAACCAGTCCCAAACCAATCCAAACCAGTCCAAACCATTCCAACCAGTCCCAAACCATTCCAAACCATTCCAACCAGTTCCAACCAGTCCAAACCATTCCAACCAGTTCTAACCAGTTCCAACCAGTCCCAAACCAGTCCAAACCAGTCCCAACCGGTTCCACCCGCCGCCTGCAGGCGAACTGCATCGACTCGACGGCGCCGGCCGAGGCCGTGTTCGCGGGCGAGGTGAGGAAGATGACGGCCGAGAGGATGAAGCCGCAGGAGCAGCTGACGCTGGAGCCCTACGAGAGGGACCACGCCGTGGTGGTCGGCGTCTACCGGTGACTGGGGCACACTGGGTTATACTGGGTTATACTGGGAGGGATCTGGGTTATACTGGGTTGTACTGGGAGGGGCCGGGGGGAAAAATCCCAGGAGATTTGGGCGCAAAAATGGCGATTTTGGGGTGAAAAATGGGGATTTTATGGGGAAAAATGGGACTGGGAGGGACTGGGTTATACTGGGAGGGAACTGGGACAGATTGGGAGAGACTGGGTTATACTGGGACAGACTGGGTTATACTGGGAGGGACTGGCGGAAAAATTTGGGAGGTTTAGGTGCAAAAATGGAGATTTTAGGGTGAAAAATGGGAACTGGTCCATACTGGTTTCTCACCGGTCCATACCGGTCCATACTGGTCCTTACTGGTTTCTCACTGGTTTCTCACTGGTTTCCCCCCCAGGCCCCCTCCCAAGGAGAAATGACGTCATTGCTCGTCCGTCGGGGGCGTGGCCTAACCCGGAAGTCGCTGTCACCACTTAAGAATGGGCGTGGCCTAACCCGGAATAATCTGGTGCTGCTCAAGAGTGGGTGTGGTCAAATACAGATGTGGGCGTGGCCTAACCCGGAAGTGGCTGCGGGGTTTGGGGTGTGGGCGGGGCCTGGGGGGGTTTTGTTAAATAAAGGAAATTTGATTAATTAGCGTTGCTAATTGATTAATTAGGGGTTAATTCATGGCTTGGGGGGTTAATGGGGTAATGAACGGGGCTCGGGGTGATTAAAGGAGTTATTAATTATTAATTAATCAATGGTTATTATTGACAAGCTATTAATTAGATTTCATTAATTAACTACCGCAAGAAGTTAATTAATTCCTGGGTGTGCTAATTACCACAATGGATAATTAGCAGTGATTAATTAATTACTGGGGTTTGGGTATTGAGGGGGAGCTGTTAATTGGGGTCATAATTAATTAATGGAGGTGGTTAATTAGCTGTAGGATTCATTAATTGGCAATTTAGGGTTAATTAATGATAGGTTAATTAACGGGGGTTAATTAATGTTGGGTTAAATAATGGGGGCTATTAAGGACGGCTAATTAATGATGAGGTAAATAATACCAGGGTTAATTAATGAGGGTTAATCATGGAGGTTAATAATCCTGGGCTTAATTAACAGGGTTAATTAACGAGGGCTAATTAATGGTGCTAATTAATGCCGGTTATTTAATGCCAGGGTTAATTAATGGGGTTAAGTACTATAAGTTAATTAATGACAGAGTTTATTAGTGGGGGTCTGTTAATGGGGTTAATAAGGGCTAATTGATAGAAATTAATTAATTCTGGGGGTTAATTAATGGGAGTTAATGAGGGTAAATTAATGACCAGGTTAATTAATGGGAGTTAACTACTAGGGCAAATTAATTGGATTAATTAATGGGGGTTAATTAAAAAGGTAGTGAATGTGGTTGATTATTGGGCATTAATTAATTCTCTGGTTAATTAACATGGATAATTAATGAGAGTTTATTAATGGAGGTTAATTAATGCTGGGGTTAATGTTGGGGGTTAATTCATGGGAATTAATGGCAGGGTTAATTAATGGGGGTTAATTGGCTTAATTAATGAGGGTAAATTAATGGGGTAATTAATGTGGCTCATTAAAGTTTTTAATGGGGTTAATTAATGAGGGTTAATTAAAGACCAGGTTGATTAATGGGGTTAATTAAGGAGGATTAATTAAAGACAGGGTTATTTAATGGGGCTTAATTAATGCCAGGGTTAATTAATGGGTGTTAATAATGAGGGTCAGTTAATGAGGATTAATTAACGAGAGTTAAAGATTAAGTTAATTAATGGGGGTTAATTCATGAGCGTTAATTAATGATTATGTTAATTATTGAGTGTTAATTAAAGATGAGGGTAATTCATGAGAGTTAATGAATAGGGGTTAATTAATGCCAGGGTTAATTAATGGGAGTTAATTAATGAGGGTTAGTTAAAGACCGGATTAATTAAAGGGGGGGTTAATTAATGCCGGGGTTAATTAGGGCCGGGTTAATGAATGGATTGCTGTTCATTAATGGAGGCTGCAATTAACGAGTGGGGGAGGGGAGAGACTGGGACGGACTGGTTTGAACTGGGAGCACTGGGATGAACTGGGACAGACTGGGGGTTACTGGGAGGGACTGGGGGGTTACTGGTTTGAACTGGGATGAACTGGGAGGGAACTGGGACAGACTGGGGGTTACTGGGAGGGACTGGGAGGGTTCTGAGGCGTTACTGGTTTGAACTGGGATGAACTGGGAGCACTGGGAGGGGAGTGGGGGTTACTGGGATGAACTGGGAGGGGCTGGGGGGGCGCTGGGAGCACGGGGATGGGTGTGGGGGGTTACTGGTGTGAACTGGTTTGAACTGGTTTGAACTGGGAGCACTGGGAAGGGACTGGGAGGGACTGGGAGCACTGGGAAGGGACTGGAGGTTGCTGGTGGTTACTGGTTTGAACTGGGAGATACTGGGAGGGCCCTGAGAGGGAACTGGTTTGAACTGGGAGGTGTCTGGGGGGGTTACTGGGATGAACTGGGATAAACTGGGATGAACTGGGAGGGAACTGGGATGAACTGGGAGGAGTTCCTGGCCCGAACTGGTTTGAACTGGTTTGAACTGGGAGGTTCCCAGTCCCAGCCCTGGAGCTGCTGACTCAGCACCGCCCTCCCAGTAACGCCCAGTTTGGGACTGGGCCAGACTGGGATTGAACTGGGAGGGACTGGGATGGACTGGTTTGAACTGGGATTGGACTGGGAGTGAACTGGGATGGGACTTGACCTTACTGGGATGGACTGGGATGAACTGGGAAGCACTGGGAATGGACAGGGGCTTACTGGGATTGGACTGGGAGTGACTGGTTTGAACTGGGATGGACTGGTTTGAACTGGGATTGAACTGGGACTGACTGGGCTGAACTGGTTTGAACTGGTCCATAGGGGTCCCTACTGGCCCCGCCCACTTTCCCATCAGCCAATCAGAGGCCGAGCCCTGGCCCCACCCCCAGGGACCCAACTGGGGCCAATTTCCCCAATTTGGGGCAAATTTTTCCCAAATTTTTGGGAATTTCTCCCAATTTTGTAAAAAATTTTTCCCAAATTTTTGGAATTTCTCCCAATTTTGGGGAAAATTTATTCCAAATTTTAGAAATTTCACCCAAATTTTGGGGAATTTCGCCAAAATTTGAGGAATTTCTCCCAATTTTTGAGGGATTTTCCATCAAAATTTTGGAAAATTTCTCCCAAATTTTTGGGATTAATCCAAAATTGAGCGAATTTCTTCCAAATTTTGGGGAAATTCTCCCATTTTTTTGTAATTTCTACTGCAATTTTTGGGAAATCCTCACAAATATTGAGAAATTCCCCAATTTCTTGGGGACATCTCCCAATTTTTAAGTAATTTCTCCCAATTTTTTAAAGATTTCCCCCATTTTATTTTATTTTTCTCTCTCAATTTTTTGGGATTGTTTCCTCTCAAATTTTTGGGAATTTTTTGGGATTTTTTGGGGGGATTTTTTTGGGTATTTTTTTGAGATTTTTTTGGGGATATTTTGTGGATTTTTGGGGATATTTTTGGGATTTTTTGGGATTTTGGGGGGATTTTTTGGGGATTTTTGGGGATTTTTTGGGGATTATTTTGGGATTTTGGGGGGATTTTTTGAGGATTTTTTTGGGAATTTGGGGGATTTTTTTCTGGGATTTTTTGGGGTTTTTTTTTCCGGGATTTTTTTAGGGAATTTCCCCCAATTTTTGGGATTTTTTTCTGGGATTTTTTTAAGGAATTTCCCTCCATTTTGGGGATTTTTTCCGGATTTTTCTGGGTTATTTTGGGGGAATTTTCCCCAATTTTGGGGGGTTTTTTTCTGGGATTTTTCTGGGATTTTTTTAAAGGAATTTCCCCCAATTTTTGGAATTTTCGGGGATTTTTCTGGGAATTTTTCCGGGATTTTTTTAGGGAATTTTGCCCCAATTTGGGGGATTTTTCGGGGATTTTTCTGTGAATTTTTCAGGGAATTTCCCCCCAATTTTTGGGGATTTTTTCGGGAATTTTTCCGGGATTTTTTCAGGGAATTTTGCCCCAATTTTGGGGATTTTGGGGGATTTTCCGTCTCTCCCTTTCCGGCCGCTCCCGGAAGGATTTTGGGGCTCGGGCGGCGCTTCCTCCCCTCCCCTCCCCCACCCTCCTCCTCCTCCTCCTCCCCTCCCCCCCCTCCTCCTCCGGGACCGGCTCCAGGTGAGACCCGGCCAACGCCGCCCCTGGGATTTTCGGCAATTTTGGGCTTTTTCTGGCAATTTTGGGGTTTTTTTCTGGCAATTTCGGACTTTTTCTGGCAATTCTGGGGTTTTTTTCTGGCCATTTTGGGGTTTTTTTCTGGCAATTTTGGGGTTTTCCGCTGAGAATTTGGGATTTTCCTGAAGATTTTCGCTTTTTCCCGGGAGATTTTTGGGTTTTTCCGGGTGATGTTTGGGATTTTCCAGCACATTTGGGTGTTTTTGGGGGGAATTTTGGGATTTTCCAAGGGAATTTTAGGATTTTCTGGCAGATTTTGGGATTTTCCGGAATATTTTTGGGGTCTTTCTGGGAACTTTTGGGGCTTTTCCAGTGGGATTTTGGGGATTTTCCCGAGGGAATTTGGGCATTTCCGGGAGATTTTTTTTGTTTTTCCCGGAAGTTTTGGGGTTTTCGGAGAGAATTCTGGGATTTTCTGGCAGATTTTGGGATTTTCCAAGGGATTTTGGGGCTTTCCCCTGAGAATTTGGGATTTTCCGGAAGATTTTCGGATTTTTCCGGGATTTTCAGGGAATTTTTGGGGGGTTTTTCCGGGAATTTTGGGGTTTTTTTTCTAAGGGAATTTGGGGTTTTCTGGGGAGTTTTGGGACTTTTCTGGGAATTTTTGGGATTTTCCAGTGAGAATTTGGGGATTTCTGGGGAATTTCTGGGGTTTTCCGGGAGATTTTTGGGATTTCCGGGAAGTTTTTTGGGTTTTTCCGGGAGATTTTTGAGAATTCCGAGGGGATTTGGGATTTTCCACGCATTTTCTGGGAATTTTTTGGGTTTTTCCAGGGAATTTTTTTGGGTTTTTCTGGGAAATTCCGGGAATTCCCAAATGAATTTTGGGGTTCCCAAAGGAATTCTGGATTTTTCTGGGATGTTTTTGGGTTTTTCTGGGGAATTTTTGGGATTTTTCTGGGAATTTTTGGGTTTTTCCAGGAGATTTTTGTGGTTTTCTGGGAGATTCTGGAATTTTCGAAAAGGATTTGGGGATTTTTCCTGGGAGATTTTGGGGCTTTCCAGGGAATTTTTTGAGACGTTTTGGGATTTTTCCAGGGGATTTTTTGGGTCTTCTGAGGGAATTTGGGGATTTTTCCAGGGGATTTTGGGGATTTTCCGGGAGATTTTTGGATTTTCTAGGAAATTTTCAGGAAGTTTTTCGGTTTCCCAGGGGATTTTTGGGATTCTTCCAAGGGAATTTGGGGATTTCTGAAGGAAATTTTGGGTTTTCCACAGGACTTTTGGGGGTTTTTTGGGTTTTCCAAGCGATTTTTGGGCTTTTCCAGGGATTTTTCTGAGACATTTTTTGAGTTTTTCTGGGGGAATTTTTGGGATTTCCGGGAATTTCGAGATTTTTTTTTTTCCAGCGAATTTTGGGACTTTTTGGGGAGATTTTGGGGTTTTTTCAGGGGAACTTCGGAGTTTTCCAGGGAATTTTGGGACTTTCCTGGCAGATTTTGGGGGATTTCTGGGAATTTTTGGGGTTTTTGAGGAAGTTTTGGGTTTTCCCGGAACTTTGGGGATTTTTTCCCAGGGGAATTTGGGATTTTCCAGGGATTTTGGTGTTTTTCCCAGGGGAATTTTGGGATTTTCCAGGGGCTTTTTTTTATTTTTCTGGAGGTTTTTGGGTTTTTCCAGGGAATTTGAGGATTTCCCTGAGAGCTTTTGGGATTTTTCAAGGGATTTTTGGGCTTTTCCTGGAGATTTTCAAGGTTTTTTTTTT
Organism: Ammospiza caudacuta; assembly: GCF_027887145.1. NCBI lineage: Eukaryota > Metazoa > Chordata > Aves > Passeriformes > Passerellidae > Ammospiza > Ammospiza caudacuta. The sequence goes on along the minus strand of NC_080630.1, from coordinate 166,073 downwards.
TTCTGGGAGATTTTTGGGTTTTCCGGGAACTTTGGTTTTTGGTTTTTTTTCCATGGGAATTTGGGATTTTCCGGGGAATTTTTGTCTTTTCCAAGGGAATTCTGGCGTTTCCCAGGGGATTCCAATCAGGAAATTTGGGGTTGGAGTTGGGAATTTTGGGGTTTGCCATTCCCCCCCTTTTATCCCAAATTTTCCCTCCCAAATTCCCATTTTTTCCTGAAATTCCTCATTTCCCCCCCAAATTTGATTTTTCACCCCAAAATTCCCCTTAAGCTCCACCCACCCCTCTAAGCCCCACCCACCCTTTAAGCCACGCCCACTCATTTAAGCCACGCCTGCTTCTTTAAGCCACACCCATTTCTTTAAGCCACGCCCATTCCTTTAACCCACGCCTGCTTCTTTAAGCCACGCCCACTCATTTAGACCACACCTGCTATTTTAAGCCACTCCCACTCCTGTAAGCCCCGCCCACCATTTAAAGCCCATTTAACCCCAAATTCCCATTTTGCCCCATTTTCTCCAAATTCCCCCAAATTCCCCCAAATTCCCATTTTACTCAAATTCCCATTTTTCACTCTTGAATTTCCCCCAAAATTCCCATTTTTCTTCCCAATTTTCCCCTCCCAAATTTCCCCAAAAATTTCCAAAATTCCCATTTCCCCCCCCCAAATTCCCAATTTTCTCCACCAAAATTCCCATTCCCCTTCCCAAATTTCCCCCAAATTCCCCTTTTCCCCTCCCAAAACTTTCTGATTTTTCCCCCAAAATGCCCAAATTCCCCAATTTTCTCTCCCGTTTTTACCCAAAATCTCGGTTTTTTCCCCCATTCCAGCCCTTGGGATGCGGCTGCTGCTGCTGCTGCTCCTGCCCGCGGCCACAGGTGAGAGCCCAAAATGCACCTGGCACCCCGAAATTCACCTGGGGGACCCCAAAATTCACCTGGGGGGCCCCAGACACACCTGGGGGATCCCAAAATTAATCTGGGATCCCAAAATTTACCTGGGGGACCCCAAACCTCACCTGGGCATCCCAAACCCCACCTGTAATCATGGAAACTCACCTGAGGGACCCCAAACCTCACCTGTCCCGCAGGTGTGTGGGTTCTCGAGGGTCACACCTGTGCCCCGCCCTGGCAGGCCCCGCCCTGGCACACCTGTGCCCACACAGGTGCCTGGGTGCTGGAGGGTCACACCTGTGCCCCGCCCTGGCACACCTGTGTCTCACCTGTGTGCCCATACAGGTGCCTGGGTGCTGGAGGGTCACACCTGTGCCCCGCCCTGGCACACCTGTCTCACCTGTCTGTCTCTCACAGGTGCCTGGGTGCTGGAGGGTCACACCTGTGCCCCGCCCTGGCAGGCCCCGCCCTGGCACACCTGTGCCCACACGGTACCTGGGTTCTCCAGGGTCACACCTGTGCCCCGCCCTGGCACACCTGTGTCTCACCTGTGTGCCCATACCTGGGCGCTGGAGGGTCACACCTGTGCCCCGCCCTGGCACACCTGTCTGTCTCTCACAGGTGCCTGGGTGCTGGAGGGTCACACCTGTGCCCCGCCCTGGCAGGCCGCGCTGTTCCGGGGCCGGCGCTTCATCTGCGGGGGGACCCTGGTGGCGCCCAGGTGGGTCCTGACGGCGGCGCACTGCCACGCCCCCGGGTACGGACAGGTAACACACCTGGGATACACCTGGGCACAGCTGGGCACACCTGGGTACAGCTGGGCACACCTGGGATACACCTGGGTACAGCTGGGTACACCTGGGCACAGCTGGGATACACCTGGGCACACCTGGGTACAGCTGGGCACAGCTGGGCACACCTGGGTACAGCTGGGTACACCTGGGCACACCTGGGCATGGGTACACACACAGCTGAGCATGGGGAACACACCTGGGCACACCTGGGGTACACCTGGGATAGGTACAGACACACCTGGGCACACCTGGGATACACCTGGGTATGGGTAGAGACACACCTGGGCATGGGGAACTCACCTGTCTCTCACCTGTCCCATCTCACCTGTCCCATCTCACCTCTCTCACCTGTCCCATCTCACCTGTCCAATCTCACCTGTCTCTCACCTGTCCCATCTCACCTGTCTCTCACGTGTCTCTCACGTGTCTCTCACCTGTCTCACCTGTCTCTCACCTGTCTCACCTGTCTCTCACCTGTCTCTCACCTGTCTCACCTGTCCCATCTCACCTCTCACCTGTCTCTCCCCCACAGCCCCATCACCGTCCGCCTGGGCCGCCCCACCCACCCCCAGGTGCGCCCAGGTGAGGCCTCGCCCAACCCCCCCCCTCCGGCCGAGGCCTCGCCCGCACCAGGTGAGGCCGGGGGGGCGGGGCCGGGCGCGGCCGCACCTGCGCCAGGTGAGGCCGGGGGGGCGGGGCCGGGCGCGGCCGCACCTGCGCCAGGTGAGCAGCGGCGCCGCTCGGCGCGCGCCTTCCCCTTCCCCGGCTACAACGAGAGCTCCAAGGACGGCGACCTGATGCTGCTGCGGCTGCAGGCGCCCGCGCACCTGAGCCGCCAGGTGAGCCCCCTGCCGCTGGCACGCACCTGCGCCGCGCCCGGCACCGCCTGCCAGATCTCGGGATGGGGCTCCACCACCAGCCCCACAGGTGAGACACACCTGGGATGGGGGGGACACACCTGGGATGGGTGAGACACACCTGGGATACACCTGAGATACACCTGGGACACACCTGGGATGGGGGGGACACACCTGGGCACACCTGGGATACACCTGGGATGGGTGAGACACACCTGGGACACACCTGGGCACACCTGGGATAGGTGGGACACACCCGAGATACACCTGGGGTAGATGAGGGACACCTGGGCACATCTAGGATACACCTGAGACAGGTGAGAGACACCTGAGATGGATGAGGGACACCTGAGACACACCTGGGATAAGGGGGGCACACCTGGGACACACCTGGGATGGGTGAGAGACACCTGGGTGTGTCCCCAGGTGTGTCCCCAGGTGTGTTCCCAGGTGTTACCTGCCCAGGTGTGGCTGTTCCCTGACCCCAGGTGTGTTTGCAGTGACGTTTCCCCAGGCCCTGCACTGCAGCCAGGTGCGCATCGTACCTGAGCTCACCTGCCGCCGCATCTACCCCAACTCCATCACCCCCAACATGGTCTGTGCCGGGGAGCCGCGGAGCCGCGCCGACACCTGCCAGGTGAGTGCACAGGTGTGACAGGTGTGACAGGTGTGTGCCACAGAGCCGCGGAGCCGCGCCGACACCTGCCAGGTGTGTGACAGGTGTGACAGGTGTGTGTCACAGAGCCGCGGAGCCGCGCCGACACCTGCCAGGTGAGTGCACAGGTGTGACAGGTGTGACAGGTGTGTGTCACAGAGCCGCGGAGCCGCGCTGACACCTGCCAGGTGAGATGGGACAGGTGTGATGGGACAGGTGAGACAGGTGAGGTGGGACAGGTGAGATGGGACAGGTGTGCACAGGTGTGATGGGACAGGTGTGCAGAGGTGTGTAACAGAGCCCCAGAGCCACGCCGACACCTGCCAGGTGAGATGGGACAGGTGAAGGACAGGTGAGACAGGTGAGGTGGCACAGGTGAGGTGGGACAGGTGGCACAGGTGAGGGATGGGACAGGTGCGGGCCTGAGGTGATTTGGGCTCAAGCCCAGGTGAGTTTGGGCTGATTTGGGGCAATTGGAGATTTGGGCAATTTCGGGTGCAGATGGGGACAATTTGGGACAGTTTGGGGCAATTTGGGACCATTTTGGGGCAATTCGGGGCCATTTTGGGGCAATTTTGGGGCCTTTTGGGGGGAAATTTCGGGACATTTTGGGGGTGATTTTTTGGCATTTCTGTGTCAATCCCTGACAGTTTTGGGGTGATTTTGGGGCATTTTTGGGGCGATTTTGAGGTGATTTTGCGGCAGTTTTGGGCCATTTTTGGGGTGATTTGGGGGCGGTTTTGAGGTGGTTTTGGGGACAATTTTGGGTTGATTTTGAGGTGATTTTGCGGCATTTTGGGGTCAAAACCTGGCGGGTTTGGGGTGATTTTGTGGCAATTCCGGGGTGGTTTTGAGGCATTTTTTGAGGCGTTTCTGGGGCAATTTTGGGGTGGTTTTGAGACATCTTTTGGGTGATTTTGGGGTGTTTTGGGGTCATTTTTGGGACATTTTTTGGGTGATTTTGGGGCAATTTTGGGGGGTTTTGGGGGTGATTTTGGGGAAATTTGGGGGCTTTTTGGGGCATTTTAGGGGCAATTTTGGGGTAGTTTTGGGACGATTTGGGGGCATTTTTGGGGCACTTTTGGGGTGGTTTTGGGGCAATTTAGGGGCATTTTTGGGTTGATTTCAGGACATTCTGGGGGTGATTTTGGGGCATTTTTAGGACTTTTTAGGAAATTTTTGGGGTGGTTTTGGGATATTTGTGGAGTGGTTTTGGGGCAATTTTGGGGTTTTTTTTGGGGTGTTTCTGGAGCAACTTTGGGACATTTTTGGGACATTTCTGGGTTGATTGTGGGGCGGTTTTGGGGCCGATTCCTTCCAGTTTTCAGCAGATTTTCATTGGGTTCTCGCCGGGTTTTCGGGGATTTGCTGGAACGTCGGGGTCCCGCCGCCGACCCCCCGAGTTTTGTCCCCCCAGGGCGACTCCGGGGGGCCCCTGATGTGCAACGGGCGCCTGCAGGGCATCACCTCCTGGGGGCCGGGGGTCTGCGGGGACCCCCACAAACCGGGCGTCTACGTCAACCTGTGCCGCTACGGCCGCTGGCTGCACCGCACCATGGCCCACAACTGACCCGAAAACGGCCGAGTTCACCCCGAAAATGGACCTGTCTGCCACTAAAAGCCTCAGAGGTCACGAGCCCAAAAACCCCGAAAATGCGAGTTGCAGCCCCAAGATTAAAAGAATTTTCCACTCCTAAATTCTGGTGTTCAGGAGGAGAAAAATGCTAAAAATAATTCACCCAAAATCCAAAAATTCCACCCCAAGAATCCCCCAAAATCCAAAAATTCCACCCCAAAAAAACACTTCCAAATGCCAAAGTGTCATCCCAAAAATCCACCCCAAAGTGCCTAAATTCCACCCCAAAAAATCCACAAAAATCCACCCCAAAGTGCCTAAATTCCACCCCCAAAAAATCCACAAAATTCCACCCCCAAAAAATCCATAAAATTCGACCCCAAAAATCCACAAAGTTCCACCCCAAAATTCTGAAATTTTCACCCAAAAATTCCACGAAAATTCCACACCCTCAGTGTCACCTGTGCCACCCCCCGGGGTCACCTGTGCCACCTGTGTCCCCCAGTGCCATCTCCACAGTGACACCTGTGTCACCTGTGCCCCCCCGGTGTCCCTCTGGTGTCCCCAGTGCCACTTCTGGTGCCACCCCCCGGTGTCCCCGTGTCCCCCTGTGCTGTGACCGCCACCCCCCGGTGCCACCTGTGCCACCTCCAGGTGTCACCCATGTGCTCTGTGCCCCCCCCAATGCCACCCCAGTGCCACCTGTGCCACCCCCAGGTGTGACCAGCGTCACCTGAGCGATGCCCCAGTGCCACCCCTGGTATCTCCAGTGCCATCCTCGGTGTCCCCGGTGCCACCCGTGTCACCCTCAGTGTCACCCTCGGTGTCCCCAGTGCCACCCCCAGTGCCACCAGCGCCACCCCTGGTATCTCCAGTGCCATCCTCGGTGTCCCCGGTGCCACCCGTGTCACCCTCAGTGTCACCCTCGGTGTCCCCAGTGCCACCCCCAGTGCCACCAGCGCCACCCCTGGTATCTCCAGTGCCATCCTCGGTGTCCCCGGTGCCACCCGTGTCACCCTCAGTGTCACCCTCGGTGTCCCCAGTGCCACCCCCAGTGCCACCAGCGCCACCCCTGGTATCTCCAGTGCCATCCTCGGTGTCCCCGGTGCCACCCGTGTCACCCTCAGTGTCACCCTCGGTGTCCCCAGTGCCACCAGGGCCACCCCTGCTGTCCCCTGGGCCACCCCCAGGTGTCACCCGTGTCCCCTGGGCCACAGCCACACCCCCAGTGTCCCCAGGGCCACCCCCGGTGCCACCCCGAGTGCCACCCTCAGTGTCCCCAGTGCCACCCCCGGTGTCCCCAATGTCCCCAGTGCCACCCCCGGTGTCCCCAGTGTCCCCAGTGTCCCCAATGTCCCCGGTGTCCTCAATGCCACCCCCACTGTCCCCAATGTCCCCAATGCCACCTGTGCCACCAATGTCCCCAGTGCCACCCCCTGGTGTCCCCAATGTCCCCAATGTCCCCCATGTCCCAAATGTCCCCAGTGTCCCCAATGTCCCAGTGCCACCCCCGGTGTCCCCGCGGTGTCCCCGCGGGCGGGGGCGGCGCTCCCCGGTGACACACGGGTGACAGCGCGGGTGGCACAGGTGACACCATGGGTGGCTCAGGCGACACGCGGGTGACACCATGGGTGGCACAGGTGACAGCACAGGTGACACCTGCGGGACCGGTCGGGCCCCGCCCCCCGCGGGCGGTGGCGCTGTCGCTGTCGCTGTCACCTGCCCGGGGTGGCACTTCCGGGGTCCCTTTTGCCACCTGTGTCCCCTCAGGTGTCCCCTCATTGTCCCCCGTGTCACCTGGGTCCCCTCACTGTCCCCTCAGGTGTCACCTGGGGGCTCCTCAGGTGTCCCCGTGTCGTCTCCTGTGTCCCCTCAGGTGTCCTCTCCTGTGTCCCCTCAGGTGTCCCCTCATTGTCCCCCGTGTCACCTGTGTCCCCTCAGGTGTGCCAAATGTCCCCTCATTGTCCCCTCAGGTGTCACTGGAGTCCCCTCACTGTCCCCTCAGGTGTCCCCTTATTGTCCCCTCAGGTGTCCCCTGTGTCCCCTCATTGTCCCCTCAGGTGTCCCTGTGTCCCTTCAGGTGTCACCTGTGTCACCTGTGTCCTCTCAGGTGTCACCTGGGTCCTCAACCAGGACAGGACCAGGACAGGACCAGGATGAGGATCACGCTTGGGCTCAGGACCAGGACCAGGACAGGACCAGGGCCAGGACCAGGACAAGGACAGGGATCGCGCTTAGCATTGGGATCAGGATCAGGACCAGGACAGGACCAGGACCAAGACTTGGATGAGGACCAGGAGCAGGATTAGGCTCGGGATCAGGACCAGGATTAGGCTCGGGACCACAATCAGGACCAGGACCAGGCTCAGGACCAGGATCAGAATCAGGACCAGGACCAGGATGGGGATCAGGACCAAGATAAGGACGGGGATCGGGATCAGGCTCAGGCTCAGGACCAGGATTAAACTCGGGATCAGGACCAGGACCACGGTTAGGCTCAGGACCCGGACCGGGATCAGGATCAGGACTAGGACCAGGATTAGGCTCAGGACCAAATTTAGGACCGGGATCAGGACCAGGATCAGGACCAGGACCAGGACCGGGACCAGGATTAAGCTCAGGACCAGGACTGGGACCGGGACCAGGATCAGGATTAGGCTCAGACCAGGACCAGGGCCGGGGCCAGGATTAAGCTCAGACCAGGGCCGGGACCGGGACCGGGGCCAGGATCAGGCTCAGGACCAGGATTAAGCTCAGGACCAGGACCAGGATCAGGCTCAGACCAGGGCCGGGACCGGGGCCAGGATCAGGCTCAGGACCAGGATTAAGCTCAGGACCAGGACCAGGCTCAGGCTCAGACCAGGGCCGGGACCGGGGCCAGGCTCAGGCTCAGACCAGGGCCGGGGCCAGGATTAAGCTCAGACCAGGGCCAGGCTCAGGCTCAGAGCAGGGCCGGGTTGATCCCGGGCCAGGACCGGCTCCAGGCTCGCGCTCAGTCCCGAGCTCAGCACCGACCCCGACCCCCCCCCCCCCCCCCCCGGGCGCTCCCCGGGCCCGATCAAAGCCCGGGCGGGGCGGGGCTCCGCCCACTGCGCCTATGACGTCACCGCCACGCCCACAGCAAACCACGCCCCCTCCCACCCCTATAAAAGTCCCCGGCCCGGCCGAGCCCGGCTCGGCAGCTCCGGACCCGATCCAGGTGAGCCCCCGACAGGTGAGGGCTGAGCCAGGTGAGGCTGATCCAGGTGAGTCCCTGACAGGTGAGCCCCGATCCAGGTGAGCCCCTGACAGGTGAGGGCTGAGCCAGGTGAGGCTGATCCAGGTGAGATCTGAGCCAGGTGAGATCCAATCCAGGTGAGCCTCTGACAGGTGAGATCTGAGCCAGGTGAGTCCCGATCCAGGTGAGCTCCTGACAGGTGAGGGCTGAGCCAGGTGAGCCCCAATCCAGGTGAGACAGGTGAGACAGGTGGGTCTGAGACAGGTGAGACAGGTGAGATCTGAGCCAGGTGAGGCTGAGCCAGGTGGGGCAGGTGAGATCTGAGCCAGGTGAGTCCCTGACAGGTGAGACAGGTGGGACAGGTAGGGGCTGATCCAGGTGAGATCCAATCCAGGTGAGACAGGTGGGACAGGTAAGGGCTGATCCAGGTGAGTCCCTGACAGGTGAGGGCTGAGCCAGGTGGGCCCTGATCCAGGTGAGGCTGAGCCAGGTGAGGTGAGCCAGGTGAGCCCCAATCCAGGTGAGCCCCGATCCAGGTGAGCTCCGATCCAGGTGAGTCCGATCCAGGTGAGTCCGATCCAGGTGAGTCCCATCAGGTGAGTCCGATTTTGGGGGATTTTGGGTGTTTTGTCCCTTCCTGAAATCCCCAATCCCAAATCCAGCAGGAAGGAGGAGATCCGAGATCCCCAAAATTGCCCAGAATTTCCCCAATAATTCCCAAAAAAATTTCCCCCAAAATTTCCCCCAAATCCTACCTGGGTCATGGCCACGCCCCTTCCATTACTTGGATCTCACCTGGATCCCTGAAATCCCAAAAATTCCTTCAAATTTCCTCCAAAATCTCCCCCCCCCCCCAATTGCCCCAAAACCCCCAAAATTCCCACCTGGATCTCACCTGGCTCCCAAAATCCCAAAAATTCCCCCCAAATCTCACCTGGATCCAAAACCCCCAAAATTCCCCCCAAATCCCAAAAATTCCCCCCAAAATCCCCCAAGTCTCCCCCAAATCCCACCTGGATTTTACCTGGATCTCACCTGGACTCACCTGGCCACCAAAATCCCAAAAATTCCCCCCAAATCCCAAAAATTCCCCCCAAAATCCCCCAAGTCTCCCCCAAATCCCACCTGGATTTTACCTGGCTCTCACCTGGACCCCCCTGGCTCCCAAAATCCCAAAATTTCCCCCCAAATCCCACCTGGACCTCACCTGGTTCTCACTGGACTCACCTGGATTTTACCTGGCTCCCAAAATCCCCCAAAATTTCCCCAAATTACCCCAAAATTTCCCCCCAAAATCCTCCCAACCCCGCCCAAATTCCCCAAAAATTCCCCCCGAAAATTCCCCCCAATTCCCACAAAATCCCGACAATTCCCAAAATTTCTCCTGAAATCCCCCAAATTTTCGCCAAAATTAAAAAATAAATTCCAAAAAATTCCCAAAAAATCCCCCCCAATCCCACCAGGGATTGTGGCCACGCCCCCATTTCACTGCCCCACCCATTTCACTGACCACGCCCCCATTTCACTGACCACCCACAAAATCTCCACAATTCCCAAAATTTCTCCTGAAATCCCCAAATTTCCCCCCAAATCCCCAAAATTAAAAAAAAAAAAATTAAAAAAAATTCCAAAAAATCCCCCCAAATCCCACCAGGGACCGTGGCCACGCCCCCATTTCACTGGCCCCGCCCTCATTTTACTGACCACGCCCCCATTTCCCTGAGCACGCCCCCATGTCGCTGACCACGCCCCTTTAACCCCCTCGTCGCCGGTTGTTTTTCTGTGCCCTGCCCAGGAATGGCCCCCGGAGCCTTCGGCCTCGTCCCGCTCCTCACCCTCCTCCCCCTCCTCATCCTCGGCGCGGCCCCGGGGAGCGGCCAGGAGCGTGAGTGGGGAGGGGAGCCGCAAATCCGGGAATTTGGGGGAAATTTGGGGAATTTTGGGAATTTTTTGGGATTTTTTTTTTTTAATTTTGGGAATTATTTCAGGAATTTTGGGGAGTTATTTTGGGAATTTTTTTTTTTTTTAATTTTGGGAATGTTTCAAGGAATGATTTGGGGAATGATTTGGGGAATCTTAGGGGGATTTTTGAGAATTGTTTTGGGAAATTACTTTGGAACTTGGGGGATTTTTTAGGAAATACTTTGGGAATTTCGGGGGAAATAATTGGGGAATTTTGAGAATTGTTTTGGGGAATTTTAAGGAATTATGTGGGGAATTTTAAGGAATTATTATGAGAATTTTTGTGAATTATTTTGGGAATTATTTGGTGAAATTTTTGGGAAATTATTTTGGGAAATTATTTTGGGAAATTTTTGCAGGAAATATTTTGGGAATTTTGGGGAAATAATTGGGGAGTTTTGAGAATTATTTTGGGGAATTTGGGGAATTTGAAGGAAATATTTTGGGAATTATTTGGGAAATTATTTAAGGAATTTTGGAAATTTTTGGGACTTACTTGAAGAATTTTAAGGAATTGTTTGGGGAATTATGAGAATTATTTTTGGAATTACTTTGGAGGATTGTTTTGGGAATTATTTTGGGAATTTTCGGGAATTATTTTCAGAATCTTAAGGAATTATTTGGGGAATTTTAGGGAATTTTTGAGAATTATTTTGGGAAATTATTTTGGAATTTGGGGAATTTTTTCAGGAAATATTTTGGGAATTTTGGGGAATTTTAGGCAATTATTTTGGGAATCATTTGGGAAAGGTTTTGGGAACTGTTTTGGGAATTATTTTCGGGAATTTTGGGGAATTATTTCAGGAAATATTTCAGGAATTTGGGTTTTTTTTGGGAATCCTGGGTTTGGGATTTGGGGTTTTTGGGAACTCTCAGTTTTGGATTTGGGGATTTGGGATTTTTACTTTTTGGCTTTTGGGGGTTTGAAGTTTTGGGGTTTTGGGGTTGGAATTTTGAGGTTTTGGGGTTTGGGGATTTGGGGTTTTGTGATTTGGGGGTTTTGGTTTTGGGGGTTCCAATTTTGGGGTTTTGGGGTTTTTGGCATTTTTGCTTTTTGGGGTTTGGGTTTTGGGGGTTTGAAGTTTTGGGTTTGGAATTTTGAGGTTTTGGGGATTTGGGGGATTTGGGATTTGGGGTTTGGGGATTTGGGGATTTTGGTTGTTTGGGGATTTGGTTTTGGGATTTTGGGGTTTCGGGCTTTTTGGGATTTTTGCTTTTTGGGGTTTGGGGGTTTGAAGTTTTGGGGTTTTGAGTTCTTGGGTTTGGGGTTTGGGATTTTGAGGTTTCGGGGTTTGGGGATTTTGGGGATTTGGGGTTTTTGGGGTTTTGGAGATTTGGGGATTTTGGGATTTAATGTTTTGGGGGTTTGGGGTTTTTGGGGTTTTGGGGATTTTGGGATTTAATGTTTTGGGGGTTTGGTGTTTTGGGATTTTAAGTTTTTGGGTAACTCTGGTTTGGGGTTTTGGGGATTTTGGGGTTTGGGGTTTTTGATTTTGGGGCTTTGGGGAATTCCCACTGGGACCCGGCTGGAATTCCCGGGATTCCCCGACCCCATCCTGGCGTTTCTCACCCCAAATCCGCTGCTCCTGGGGTCCCCAATTCCCCGGGCACTCCCGAGGGGGACAAGGGCTCCAGGTGGTCACTCAAGGTGGTCAAGGTGGTCACAGGTCCAGGTGGTCACTCAAGGTGGTCACAGGTCAAGGTGGCCCCAAGGTCCAGGTGGTCATTCAAGGTGGTCATGGTGGTCATGGTCAAGGTGGTCATTCAAGGTGGCCCCAAGGTCCAGGTGGTCACTCTTAAGGTGGCCCCAGGTCTCCAGGTGGTCACAGGTCCAGGTGGTCACTCTCAGGGTGGTCAGAGGGTCCAGGTGGTCACTCTCAAGGTGGTCAAGGTGCTCATGGTCAAGGTAGTCACAATCAAGGTGGCCCCAAGGTGCAGGTGGTCACTCAAAGTGGTCATGAAGTCCAGGTGGTCACTCTCCAGGTGGCCCCAATGTCCAGGTGGTCACAGGGTTCAGGTGGTCACTCTCAGTGTGGTCAGGAGGTCCAGGTGGTCACTCTCAAGGCGGTCACAGGTCAAGGTGGTCACTCTGGTCACTCTCCAGGTGGCCCCAATGTCCAGGTTATCCCAAGGTCCAGGTGGTCACAGGGTCCAGGGGGTCACTCTCAGGGTGGTCAGAGGGTCCAGGTGGTCATGGTCAAGGTGGTCAAGGTGCTCGTGAAGTCCAGGTGCTCCCAATGTCCAGGTGGTCACTGTTCAGGTGGTCACAGGTGGGGTCAGGTCAGACCAGGTGAGCTCAGATGGGACCACTTGGGACCAGGTGGGGTCAGGTGAGCCGAGGTGGGACCAGGTGGGGTCAGGTAGGACCCCAGGTGAGCTCAGGTGGGTTTAGGTGGGATCAGCTGAGCTCAGGTAGGACCAGGTGGGACCAGGTGGGACCGGGTGAGCTCAGGTGCAACCACAGGAGCTCAGATGGGACCAGGTGGGACAAAGTGGGACCAGGTGTCCTCAGGTGTGACCAGGTGAGCTCAGGCAGGACCAGGTGTGGCCAGGTGTCCTCAGGTGTGACCAGGTGAGCTCAGGCAGGACCAGGTGTCCTCAGGTGCAACCAGGTGAGCTCAGAGGAGCTCAGGTAGGCCCAGGTGAGCTCAGGTGCAACCAGGTGAGCTCAGATGTTCTCAGGTGTGACCAGGTGTCCTCAGGTAGGTCCAGGTGTGACCAGGTGAGCTCAGGCAGGACCAGGTGTCCTCAGGTGTGACCAGGTGAGTTCAGGTGTCCTCAGGTGCGACTGGGTGAGCTCAGGTGAGCGCAGGTGGGAGCAGATCTCCTGCAGGATGTCCCCACAGCCCGTGGGAGGAGAGCTGGGATTCCAGGGCCGGGCAGGGTCCCCACCCCACCAGTGCCACCAGTTCAGACCAGTGCCACCAGTGCCGTGGGGCCGATGGCCCAACCCAGACACAGCAGAGCCACCTGTGCTGGGGGCGGGGCCACCAGGTGGGCACAGGGGCAGGTGGGTGCAGGCCAAGGTGGTCCCAAGGTCAAGGTGCTCATGGTCAAGGTGGCCACAAGGTCCAGGGGGTCACAAAGTTCAGGTGGTCACTCTCAGGTGGCCACAGGTCCAGGTGATTTTGGCCAAGGCGGTCACAAAGTTCAAGACGTGGTCAAGGTGGACACAGGGTCCAGGTGGCTCCAAGGTTCAGGTGACAATGGCCAAGGTGCTCACAAGGTGCAGGTGGTCCCGGGGTCACGGTGGTCCCGAAGTTCAGGTGATCACAGGTCCAGGTGGACACAGGGTCCAGGTGGCTCCAAGGTTCAGGTGGCCCCAGGTGAGCCCAAACTCGTTCTTGGCCCATCTGGGTGTGGTTGGAATGTCCTGGCCAGGTGAGACCTGACCCCACCCAGGTGAGACCTGACCCCACCCAGCTCAGGACCACACCAGGTGAGATCCTGACCACACCCAGACAGGTGTGGGCACATCTGGACAGGTGAGACCTGACCCCACCTAGGCAGGTGAGACCTGACCAAACCCAGGTGGGATCTCACCCAGGTGAGACCCTGACCCAGGTGAGACCTGATGACACCTGGACAGGTGACATCTGACCCCACCCAGGTGAGACCTGACCCAGGTGAGACCCTGACCCAGGTGAGACCCTGACCCACCTGGACAGGTGAGATCCTGACCCCACCCAGGTGGGACCTGACCCAGGTGGGACCTGACCCCACCTGGGCAGGTGGGACCTGACCCCACCCAGGTGACCTCCATGACCTCTCAATGACGTCACACCTTCCGTGCCCCCTGATTGGCTGCTTTGGCATCGCGTCATTTCCCCAAATTTCCACCCCATTTTCCCCGTTTTTTCCCCATTTTTTCCATTTTCTCGCAATTTTTCCCCATTTTCCAGTTTTTTTGCCCCGGTTCCCAAGGAGGGTGAGGGGCTGATTATTTCCCCATTTCTCCTCCCATTTCCCCCCATTTTTATGCATATTTTCGCCATTTCCCCCATTTTTTTCCCCGTTTTTTTGCTGTTTTTCCCCCATATTTTCAGTTTTTTCACATATTTCCCGTTTTTCCCGTTTTTCGCCCCAGTTCCTGAGGAGGACGAGTCGCGGATCGTCGGGGTCGGCCCTGCTCCGTGGCCCAGCGCCCGTTCCACCACATTTCCCCCATTTTCCCCCATTTTTTCACCGTTTTTCCCCGTTTTTTCACCGTTTTTCCCGTTTTTTCCCGTTTTCGCCCCATTCCGCAGTTCCTGAGGAGGACGAGTCGCGGATCATTGGGGGCCGGCCCTGCTCCGTGGCGCAGCGCCCGTTCCAGGTGGCGCTGATCAAGCGGGGGCAGATCCTGTGCGGGGGCAGCCTGGTGGGGGCGCGCTGGGTGCTGACCGCCGCCCACTGCAAACAGCCAATCAGGTGAGGGCACACCTGGGCACACCTGGGATACACCTGGGTACACCTGGGCACACCTGGATACAGCTGGGATAGGTTACACACACACCTGGGCACACCTGGGACAGGTTACACACACACCTGGGCACACCTGGGATATACCTGGGCACACCTGGGACAGGTTACACACACCTGGGCACACCTGGGCACAGCTGGGACAGGTTACACACACACCTGGGCACACCTGGGATATACCTGGGCACACCTGGGACAGGTTACACACACCTGGGCACACCTGGGCACAGCTGGGACAGGTTACACACACACCTGTGCGGGGGCAGCCTGGTGGGGGCGCGCTGGGTGCTGACCGCCGCCCACTGCAAACAGCCAATCAGGTGAGGGCACACCTGGGTACAGCTGGGATAGATTACACACACACCTGGGCACACCTGGGACAGGTTACACACACACCTGGGCACACCCGTGCACACCTGGGATACACCTGGGCACACCCTGTCTGGGTGGTGACACCTGTCCCAGCCCACCTGTCCTTTGCAGGGGTCTCCAGGTGCTGATCGGCACCAACACCCTGTGGGCAGCTACGGGCCAGGTGCGCTCACCTGTCCTGTGTCACCTGTGTCACCTGTCCATCTCTTTTCCAGGGATCTCCAGGTGCTGATCGGCACCAACACGCTCCGCTCAGGTACGGGCCAGGTGCGCCGCGTGCAGCGGCTCCAGGTGCACCCCGCCTACAACCCGCGGCGCAACGACAACGACTTCATGCTGCTGCACCTGGACGCACCTGTGCGCTTCGGGCCCCGCGTCAAGAAAATCCGCCCGGCCACCAGGTGTCCCCGGGCGGGGCAGAACTGCAGCGTGTCCGGGTGGGGCACCACCAAATCACCTGGAGGTACCTGGGCACAGGTGGGGGGGGTCAGGGAGGGGCACAGGTGTGTCATAGGTAAGGGCACAGGTGTGTCCCAGGTGTCCCCGGGCGGGGCAGAACTGCAGTGTGTCCGGGTGGGGCACCACCAAATCACCTGGAGGTACCTGGGCACAGGTGGGGGAGGGGCTCAGGTGTGTCCCAGGTGGGTCCAGGTGTGTCCCAGGTGTCCCCGGGCGGGGCAGAACTGCAGCGTGTCCGGGTGGGGCACCACCAAATCACCTGGAGGTACCTGGGCACAGGTGGGGGGGGGCTCAGGTGTGTCCCAGGTGTCCCCGGGCAGGGCAGAACTGCAGCGTGTCTGGGTGGGGCACCACCAAATCACCTGGAGGTACCTGGGCACACCTGGGCACACCTGGATGGGTCCAGAAAGGTTTTGGGTCCCAGAATGGGGCAAATCCAGGGGATTTTGGGTTCTGCTGACCAAAAATTGAATTTTTTTTTTTGTTCTTCTCTCTCACCTGTCCCACCTGTCCCGCCCGTCTCACCTGCGCAGCCAAGCTGCCGCGGGACCTGCAGTGCGCGCAGGTGCAGACCTTCGGGCCGGAGCAGTGCGCCCGCGCCTACGGCAGCGCCGTCACCAGGAACATGTTCTGCGCAGGTGTGCCCCAGGGCGGCGTCGACTCTTGCCAGGTGAGTACAGGTGTGCCAGGTGTGTGTGTGCCTGTGCCAGGTGTGTGTGTGCCTGTGCCAGGTGTGTGTGCCCCAGGTGTGCAACACCTTCTGCGCAGGTGTGCCCCAGGGCGGCGTCGACTCCTGCCAGGTGAGTGCCCAGGTGTGCCAGGTGTGTGTGTGCCAGGTGTGTGTGTGCCCAGGTGTGCAACATGTTCTGCGCAGGTGTGCCCCAGGGTGGTGTCAACTCCTGCCAGGTGAGTGCCCAGGTGTGCCAGGTGTGTGTGTGCCCAGGTGTGCAACACGTTCTGTGCAGGTGTGCCCCAGGGCGGCGTCGACTCCTGCCAGGTGAGTACAGGTGTGCCCCAGGTGTGTGTGCCCAGGTGTGCAACACGTTCTGCGCAGGTGTGCCCCAGGGTGGCGTCGACTCCTGCCAGGTGAGTGCCCAGGTGTGACTCAGCGTGACTCAGGTGGGCCCCTGGTGTGCGGGGGGTACCTGCAGGGCGTGGTCTCCTGGGGCCTGGAGTGTCCCAGGTGTGTCATTACCTGTCCCAGGTGTGTCCCAGGTGTGTCATTACCTGTCTCTCACCTGTCTCTCACCTGTCGCAGGGTGACTCAGGTGGCCCTCTCGTGTGCGGGGGGTACCTGCAGGGCGTGGTCTCCTGGGGCCTGGCCGTGTGCGGTCAGCGCGGGAACCCCGGCGTGTACAGCAACGTCTGCCGCGCCACGCCCTGGATACGGCGCATCATCGGCAGTGACCGATAGTGACCACGAGTGACCACGAGTGACCAGCAGTGACCACGAGTGACCAACAGGGACCAGCAGTGACCATCATGGGCCGGGAGTGACCTACAGCGACCAATGAGTGACCACGAGTGACCAACAGTGACCACGAGTGACCAACAGGGACCAGCAGTGACCACGAGTGACCAACAGTGACCACGAGTGACCAACAGGGACCAGCAGTGACCACGAGTGACCAACAGTGACCACGAGTGACCAACAGGGACCAGCAGTGACCAGCAGCAACCAGCAATCAGTGACCAGCAGTGACAAACAGTGACCATCATGGACCCGGAGTGACCACAAGTGACCAACGGGGACCAGGAGTGACTAACAGCGACCAATGAGTGACCAGGAGTGACCAGCAGTGACCAACAGCGACCAGCAACCAGTGCCCAGCAGTGCCCAGCAGTGACCAACGGGGACCATGAGTGACCAACAGTGACCAACAGGGACCATGAGTGACCAACAGTGACCAGGAGTGACCAGCAGTGACCATGACTGACCAGCAGTGACCATGAGTGTCCATGACTGACCAGCAGGGACCAGCAGTGACCGGGGATATGGGAGGGAAATAAAGAAAAATGGAAAAAACCCCAAGAGATGTGAACTGGGATGGACTGGGATGGACTGGGAGGGAATCCCGGGGGGGCATCGCGGGGACACCCTGGGGACATCCTGAGAACCCCAGGGGGACATCATGGGGACACCGTGGGGACACCGTGGGGACACTTGAAGGACATCTTGAGAGCACTTTGGGGACATGGCGGGGACTCCTCAGGGACACCTTGGGGACACTTTGGGGCCAATTCAAGGACACTTGGGGGCCATCACGGCCGCCCTGGGGACCCTTTGTGGCCATTTGGGGACACTTAGGGGACACTTCGGGGGATATTTGGGGACATTTGGGGCCATTTAGGGACATTTGGGGACACTTTGGGGCCATTAAGGACATTTGGGGACACTTTGGGGCCATTCGGGGACACTTTGGGGGATATTTGGGGCCATTTGGGGCCATTTAGGACATTTGGGGACATTTGAGGACACTTTCAGGCCATTTGGGGACATTTGGGGACACATTGGGGACACTTTGGGGACATTTTGGGGCCATTTGGGGACACTTTGGGGCCATTTGAGGACATTTGAGGACACTTGGGGGCCATTTTGGGCCATTTTGGGACACTTTGGGGACAATTTGGGGACACTTTGGGGACAATTTGGGGCCATTTTGGGCCCAAAATCCCCTCAGAACCCCCAAAGTGACCCCAGAATCCCCCGAGGAGCCCCCAAACCCCCTCAGGACCCCCCCAGGACCCTCCAAGGGGATCCCAAATCTCCTCAGGCCCCCTCAAATTCCCGCCCGCCCCTCACGGAGCCCTCAGGGGGGCTCCCACCCCCGGCCCCCCGAAACCCCTCAGGCCCTCCCCGCCTCAGGGGGGTCCCCATGGGCGTCCCCGGCTGGTCCCGACCTGCGGAGCGCGGCCGGGGAGGGGGTGGCAGAGGGCGGCAGCTCCATCTCCTCCCGGAGCCAGCGCCCCACAGCCTCCGCCATCACGGCCGGGGGGCGCTGAGGGGAGCGAAAAGCGCGGGAAAAGCGCCGCGGGGCAGCACGGGAGTTGTAGTGCGGGGGGGGCGGAGCCTGCAATGATGGGCTATGGGAGGCGCGGGGCAGGACGGGAGTTGTAGGCGAAAAACCGACGTGCCGTAGTGCGCGGCTATAATGGGAGTTGTAGGCTCGGCTGTAATGAGTCTCAATGGGGCGCGGGGGCTGATGGGAATTGTATGCGCGTTTGTAATGGGGCTCTATGTGTTATAATGATTCTTTATAGGACGCGGGGGGTGACGGGAGTTGTATGCGCCTTTGTAATGGGGCTTTATGGGCGTCGCGGAGCATGATGGGAGCTGTAGGCCGGGAACTTGCTCGAATGGGAAACTTGGGGGTCCTAATGGCCATTTATGGGTCAGAGGAGACATTTAAGGGAGATTCAAAAGGCACCCGAGAGGAACTTTGGGGTCTGAGGGCGCTCGGGGGTCACTTGGAGAGCTGGGTCGTGGCGCTACTGGGCCTCTGTGGGGCGCGGGGCATGACGGGAGTTGTAGTCGAAACAAGACAAAATGGCGCGGCTCTGAGGTACCGCCTTCAAGGCCGCTGATTGGCTGCGCGCCTTGATTGACAGGCGCTTTGACCAATGGGCGGCTGCGCTGGCGGAAGGCGGGAAGCGGCGGCTCCTGAGGGCGGCGGTGGGGGGGGGGCGCGGATTTTGGGGAGGTTTGAGGCGATTTTGGGGCTTTTGGGGGAATTTTGGGGCATTTTGGTTTCCCTCATGACCCCACAACCCTGCCAGGCCCCAGAGACGCGTCCGGAGCCGTGATGGCCGCCAAGGTGAAGGTGGAGAAACCAGGTGAGCTCGGCCGGGAGCCCCAAAACCCCAAAAATCGCCCCAAAAAAACCCTAAAATCGCCCCCAAACCCCAAAATCCCACTCGGGACCCCCTAAAATCCCAAAAGGATTCCCGAAATCGTCCCAGGACGCCACAAATCCCCCTCAAAATTCCCAAACTATTCCCAAAATTCCACTAAAAATTCCCCCAAATCCCCCCCCAAACTCCTTCAGAACCCCCAAATTTCCCCCAGTTCCCAAATTTTCCCCCAAATTCCCAATTTTTCCCTCAGATTTTTTTTAAAACCCCTCCCAGGACCCTCAGAGTTTCCCCAGTTTCTCCAATTCCTGGAGCTGGACCCAAACCTTTACAAAAAATTCCCCAAAATTCCGAATTTTTTCCAGAGCTGGAGCCCCAAATTCCCAAAATTCCCCCCAAAATCCCCTTGGAATTCCCGAGATTTTCCTCAGAGCCCAGAAATTCCAAAAAATTCCCCCAAAATCCCAATTAAAAGCCAAAATTCCCCTAAAATTCCCATTTGAATCCCCCAAACTCCCAATGAAACCCCAAAAAATCCCCTTCAAACTCCAAAAATCCCCTCCAAATCCCCCAAATTCCCAATTAAAACCCCCAAATTCCCATTTCAATCCCTCAAAATTCCTCTTTTAACCCCCAAAAAAATCCTTTTTAAACCCCTAAGTCCCCTCCAGGACCCCAAAATTCCCATTTCAACCCCAAAAAAATCCCCAAAATTCCCCGAAAATTCCCATTTCAACCGCAAAAAATCCCCTTGGAACCCCCAAAACCCCCCTAAAACTCCCCCAAATCCCCTCAAATTTCTCCCAAATTTTCCCAAAAACCCCAAAATTCCCAAATTTTCTCAGAATTCCCCAAATTTCCCCAGAATTTCCCATTTTTTCCCCATTCCCAGAGCTGTCCCCGGGGGCCGCCCGGCGCCGCCTGGACGCCGTCCTGGAGCAGCTGCTGCTGAGGGGCGGCCGGTGAGGGAACCCGAACGTTCCGGAACGTTCTGGAAATTCCCAGAAATTCCCAGAAACTTTGGGCCATTTGGGGGAATTTTGGAGAAGATTTGGGGGATTTTTTGGGAATTTTTTTGGGAGTTTTGAGGGGTTTGGGAGAATTTTTGGGGGAATTTTTTGGGGATTTTTGGGGGGTTTCAAGGGGATTTTTGGAGGAAATTTGTGAAGTATTTGGAAATTTGGGCTTTGAGGAGGGAAATTCCAAAAGATTTGGGATTTTGGGAGCCCAAAAGTTGGCGATTTTGGGGGGGGAAATGTCGGAAAATTGAGGATTTTGGGGAAAAAAATAGGATTTTAGGGTGGAAAATGGCCAAAAATTGGGATTTGGGGGGGGGAAAAAAATGGGATTTGGGAGGGAGGGACAGCAAAAATTGGGGATTTTTGGGGGGAAAATACCCAAAAATTGGGAATTTGGGGAAAAAGTTGGGGTTTGGGGAGGGAAAATGGCCCAAAAATTGGAGATTTTGGGAGGGAAAAATACCCCAAAAATTTGGGATTTTGGGAGGGAAAAATACCCCAAAAATTTGGGATTTTGGGAGGGGAAATGCCCCAAAAATTTGGGATTTTGGGTGGAGGATGTGAAGAGGATTTTGGGGGGTTTCAATGGGAATTTTGGGAGTTTTTTGGAATAATTTTGGGTTTTTTCCCCAGGGAGCCGCTGGAGGAGGAGCCTGGGAAGGGCCCTGGGGAGCCCCCGGCCAAGTGAGGAACCCCAAAAAGAAAATTGGGAAAAAAATGGGGAAAAAATGGAGAATTTGGGCAAAAAATGGGGAAAAAATTGAGAATTTGGGGGAAAAAATGGGAAAAATTGAGAATTTGGGAAAAAATTGGGGTTTGGGGAAGGAAAATAGACAAAAAAAATGGAGAATTTGGGGAGGGAAAATATTGAAAAATTGGGATTTTTGGGAGGGAAAATAAGGAAATATTTGGGGTTTTATGGGGAAATCCCCAAAAATTGGGAATTTTAAAGAACAAAATGGGATTTTAGGGGCAGAAAATCCCCTGGAAATCAAGATTTTGGGAGGGAAAGTGCCAAAAAAAATTGGATTTTGAGGAAAAAAAAAATTGGGGATTTTACGGGGCAAAATAGGGAAACATTTGGGATTATGGGTGGAGAAAATGCCCCGAGATTGGAAATTTTGGGGAAAAATTGGGGTTTTGGGAGAGAAAATCCCCCAAAATTGGGGTTTGGGGGAAGAAATTGGGGTTTGGGGGGAGAAAATACCCAAATTTGGGAATTTAGGGGGGAAAATCCCCAAAATTGGAGATTTGGGGAGGGAAAATTCCTAAAAATTGGGGATATTGGGAAAAATGGGGGTTTGGGAGGAAGATACCCAAAAGCTGGGTTTTGGGGAGGGAAAATCTTCAAAAAAATTCTGATTTTGGAGGCAATTCCCAAAAATTTGAGGTTTTGGGAGGGAAGGTTACAAAAAATTTGGGGTTTTCTGGTTCTGGGACCCCAAAATTTGGGATTTTATGGGGAAGGGAAATCCCAAAAATGGGGAATTAGGGCCCAAAAATTGGGATTTTGTGAGGGGGAACCCCCAAAAATTTGGGATTTGGGGAAGGAGAATCACAAAACTTTTGGGATTTTGGGATTTGGGATCTCAAATTTTCCTTCCTGGAGCCCAAAAGTCCCAAATTTTCTGCAGGGAGGCCTCGCCCAGCGCCCCTGGCAAGAGGTGAGAGACAAAAATCCCCAAAGTTCCCTCAAAATTTTCTCAAAACCCCACAAATTTCCCCAAAATTTCCCCCAAAATTCAAATAAATTGCCCAAAATTCAAAAAAAATTCCAAAATGTCCCCAAAGCCTCCAAATTCCCATAAAATCCCCACAGAATTCCCCAAAATTCCCTCAAAACTCCCTCAAAATCCCCTCAAAACCCCCCAAACTCCCCCCCAAATTGCCCACCCCCTCCCCATTGGGAATTCCCAGAATTTCCAGGATTTTCTGGGATTTTCCGGAATTTTCTGGGATTTTTTCCCCCTGTTTTTCCGGAACGTTCCCCGCAGGCCCTCAAAAGTTCTGTAAAAAATTCCCCAAATGGCTCCAAATTTCCCCCCAAAATTAAAAAGAAGCCCAAAAATCCCCCAGAATTCCTTAGGAAAAAATTCCAAAACATTAAAAAAAGAATCCCTCAAAAATTCCCCAAAAAAATCCCAAAAATTTGCATAAAAATTCCCATTTAAATCCTAAAAAATCCCCATAAAAATTCCCAAAAAAATCCCCAGAAAGTCCCCATTAAAAACCCCAAAAACTCTCCAAAAATCCCAAAAAAATCCCCATTAAAATCTCCTAAAATTCCTCAAAAAATAAAAAAAAAAAAATCCCCAAAATTTCCCATAAAAATCCCCAAAAAATCCCATAAAAATTCTCTAAAATTCCCATTAAAATCTCAAATAAATGCCTAAAAATTCCCATTAAAATTCCCATTAAAATCCAAAAAAATCCCCCAAAAATCCCCCACAATCCCGCACACCCCCCCCCTTGGGATTTCCCGTGATTTCCCTTGATTTCCTGTGATTTCCCGTGATTTCCTGAGATTTCTGTGATTTCCCGGGATTTCTGTGATTTCCTGTGATTTCCCGTTATTTCTGGGATTTCCCGTGATTTCTGGGATTTCCCGTGATTTCTGTGATTTCCCGTGATTTCTGTGATTTCCCGTGATTTCTGGGATTTCCCGGGATTTCCCGTGATTCCCCGTGATTCCCGCGGTTCCGGAATGTTCCTCGCAGGCCCCCCGGGCGTTTCCCGCAGCAGAGGAGGAAGAAGAGGAGGGAGGGGGGGGAGGGGCCCGAGGCGCCCCCCCAGAAACACAGTGAGCAAAAACCACAATTCGGGAATTTCAGACAAAATTTGGGAAATTTCACACAAAATCGGGAAATTTTTTTTGCTGAGTTTTGGGCTGATTTTGGGGCTGATTTTGGGGCCGATTTTTGGGCGGATTTTTCCCATTTTTGGGTTGATTCTGGCTGATTTTGGGCCGATTTTTGGGCTGATTTTGGGGCCAATTTTTCCCATTTTTGGTCTGACTTTTGGGCCAATCTTTGGGCTGATTTTGGGCCGATTTTTGGGCCGATTTATCCCATTTTTGGGCCGATTTTGGGGTGATTTTGGGCTGATTTTTGGGCCGATTTTTGGGCTGATTTTTGGGCGGATTTTCCCCGTTTTTGGGCTGATTTTTTTGCTGATTTTGGGCGGATTTTCCCCGCTCCAGACTCGTTTGTGATCCGGCTCTTTGACCGCAGCGTGGAGCTGGGGCAGTTCCCGGCAGGGACCCCCCTGTACCCCGTGTGCCGCGCCTGGATCGGGCACTGCCCCGCCCCCGCCCCACCCCCCGAGCAGGTAACCCTGCGGGTTTGGGGTGAAAAATGGGGATTTTGGGGCAAAAATGGGAATCTTGGGGGCAAAAATGGGAATTTTAGATGGGGATATGGGACTGGTCTGTACTGGGGTATACTGGGAGGGAACTGGGAGGGACTGGGTTATACTGGTTTGTACTGGGTTATACTGGTTTGTACTGGGAGGGAACTGAGTTATACTGGGATGGACTGGGAGGGACTGGGAGCAAAAAATCCGGGGCTTTTGGGGGCTAAAATGGGGATTTTCGAGGAGAACGTGGGACTGGAGGGATGGGTTTGTACTGGTCCGTACTGGTCCATACTGGTCTCTAACTGGTCCGTACTGGTCCATACCGCTCTCTAACTGGTCCGTACCAGTTCCAGGCCCCCCCCGGTGCCGAGGACGTTCTGTCCCTGCCCCCCCCCGGCCCCGCCCTGGCCCCGCGCGTCCCCTCCCCCCTGGGCCCCGACGAGGGAGCGGCGCCGCCCGACCAGGTGGGACTGAACCCCAAAATCCGCCAAAGTCACCCCAAATCTGCCCCAAAACTGCCCCAAAATCTGACCCAAAACTGCCCAAAATCTGACCCAAAACTGCCCAAAATCTGCCCCAAAATCTGACTAAAGTAACCCCAAAATCTGACCCAAAATTGCCCCAAAATCTGCCAAAAATCACCCCAAAATCTGACCCAAAATCACCACAGAATTCACCCTGGATTCACCCCAAAATCAGCCTAAATGCACCCCAAAATTCACCCCAAAATCTGACCCAAAACTGCCCCAAAATCGCCACAGAATTCACCTCAAAATTCAGCCCAAATTCACCCCAAAATTCATCCTGAATTCACCCTGAATCCAGCCCAAAACCCCCTGGATTCACCCCAAAATTCAGCCCAAAATCTGCCCCAAAACTGCCCAAAATTCACCCCAAAACTGACCAGAATCAGCCCAAAATTCAGCCCAAAATCTGCCCCAAAATCCCACCAAAATCTGCCCAAAATTCATCCCAAAATCAGCCCCAAATCTGCACAAAATCACTCCAAAATCAGCTCAGAACTTACCCTGATTTCACCCCCAAATTGCCCCAATGTTACCCCAAAATCAGCCTCAAATCACCCCTAAATCAGCCCCCAAATCAGCCCAAAATTAATCCCAAATCCACCCCAAAATCAGCCACAGGTACCCCAAAATCAGCCTCAACCTGCTCCAAAATCCACCCCAAAATTCACCCCCAAATCAGCCCCAAAATCCCCTGGATTAACCCCAAAATTCAACCCAAAATCACCCCAAGATTCAGCCTAAATCACCCCAAAATCTGCGCCAAAATGAGCCCCAGAATCACCTCAGAATTTACCTTGAATTCACCCCAAAATTCAGCCAAAATTTACACCCAATTCACCCCAAAATCACCCCAAAATAGCTCCAAAATCAGCCCCAAATCACCTCAGAGTTTACCCTGAATTCACCCCCAAATCACCCCAAAATATCCCCAAAATCCCCAGAATTCACCCAAAAATTCATCCTGCATTCACCCCAAAATTCACCCCAAAATCAGCCCCGAGTTCACCTCAAAATTCCAAAATTCACCTCAAAATTAAGCCCGAAGTTCGCCTCTAAATTCGCCCAAAATTCACCCCAAAATCAGCCCCGAGTTCACCTCAAAATTCCCCCAAAATTCACCCCAAATCAGCCCCGAGTTCACCTGAAAACTCCCCCAAAATTCACCTCAAATTCAGCCCAGAATTCACATCAAAATTCCCCCAAAATTCACCCCAAAATCAGCCCCGAATTCACATCAAATTTCCCTCAAAATTCCCCCAAAATCAGCCCCGAATTCGCCTCAAAATTCCCCCAAAATTCCCCCCAAAATTCAGCCCGAATTCACCTCAAAAGCGGCCCCAAAAATTCACTCCAAAATCCCCTCAAAATTCCCCAGAGTCACCCCAAAATTCAGCCCAAAATCAGCCCCAGAACTGCTCAAAATAGCCCCAAAATCCGCTCAGAATTTACCCTGAATTCACCCCAAAATCAGCCCCAAAACAGCCCCAAATTCAGCCCCAAAACCAGCCCCAAATCACCCCAAAATCACCCTGAATTCACCCCAAAACTCACCAAAGTCACCCCAAAATCACCCCAAAATCTGATCCAAAATCACCCCAAAATCTGCCCCAATTCACCCCAAAATTCAGCCCAAATTCACCCCAAAATTAGCTTCGAGTTCACCCCAAAATCACCAAAATCTCCCCCCAAATGTCCCAAAAATCTGCCTAAAAATACCCCAAAAAACCCCCTTAAAATACCCCAAAACTCCCCTAAAAATATCCCAAAACTCCCCTAAAAAAACCCAAAAAAATTTCTAAAAATCCCCAAAAAATTTCTTTAATATATCCCAAAAACCTCCTAAAGAAAATTCCCAAAAGATCCTGAAAATCCTCCCCAAAACGTCCCTAAAAATTCCCTAAAAACCCCCAAAAATTCTCCTTAAAATCCCCCAAATTCCCCCCGGCCCCGCCCCCCGATGATGTAATGGTTCTTGGCCCCGCCCCCAGGTGTTAGACCCCGCCCCCTCGATTACGTCACTGATCTACAAGAACATGGACAGGTGGAAACGCGTCCGGCAGCGGTGAGGGGGGGACTGGGACAAACTGGGATGGACTGGGATGGACTGGGGGGAACTGGGATGGACTGGGATGGACTGGGGGGAACTGGGATGGACTGGGATGGACTGGGGGGGACTGGGATGGACTGGGGGCACTGGGACAAACTGGGATGGACTGGGGGGGACTGGGAGGGACTGGGAGGAACTGGGCCATACCGGGACAAACTGGGAGGTTGTCACTGGTTCGTAGTGATCTGTACTGGTCTATTCTGGTTTATACTGGTCTGTACCAGTCTGTACCGGTTTATACCAGCCCATACTGGTTTGTACTGGTTTGTACTGGTCTGGATGGGTTAACAGCAATCCATACCAGTCTGTACCCGTCCATACTGGTCTCTAACTGGTCCGTACTGGTCCGTACCGGTCCCTGACCGGTCCGTACTGGTCCGTACTGGTTTATACTGGTCCATACTGGTTTGTGCCGGTCCCTGACTGGTTTGTACTGGTCTCTAACCGGTTCCCAGCTGGCGGGAGGCGGCGCAGCGGCAGCAGCAGCGCTACGGGCCCAGCCTGCGGCTGCTGCGAATCATCTACGAGAGACAGTGAGGCCACGCCCACCCGGGACATGCCCACTTAGACCCCACCCACGTTGGCCACCCCCACTTCAGCCGCACCTGAGACCCCGCCCGCGCTGGCCACGCCCACCCGGGCCCCGCCCCCTCCACAATAAAAACGCCTTTGATGCCGTATTTGGGTGTGGGCGTGGTCAATGCCTTTATTTGGCAAAAGGGGCGGGGCTCCGCTGGGTTCAGGGTGACGTCATCGCTGCTGTGGGAGGAAAGAAGGGGAGGGGGTAAAAGCTGAGAGGCCACGCCCCCTTTTGGAATGGCCACGCCCACTTCAGGGGGTTGAGCTCACTCTGCCTGCTTTGCCATTGGCTGGGTTTGGCCATGCCCCTGTCTTGCCATTGGTTGCTTTATGCCCCACCCCTCAATCAGAAAAGCCACACCCACAACCTCCCCCATTGGTTGCTGTAAGCCCCGCCCTCCCCCCGGGGACTTTCCCATTGGTCGGTTGAGGCCCCACCCCCTTTTAGCGCTCCCTTATTGGCGGAGTGAAGCCCCGCCCCCTTTCAAGCTTCTCCCATTGGTTGTTTTAAGCCCCGCCCCTTTCAGATTGAAGCTCCACCCCTCAGTGGTCTCCCATTGGTTCCTTCAGGATCCGCTTCCTTTCTCGTGTCTCCTATTGGCTGATCTAAGTTCCGCCCCCCTTCTGACTTCCCATTGGTCAAATTTAGTGGTGCCCAATCCCATTGGTCACCTCAAGCCCCGCCGCTCCAGAGCTCTCCTATTGGCTGTTTTAAACCTCCTCCCCTGCCATTGGCTGCTTTATGCCACGCCCCCAATTTGAGCTTTCTCATTGGCTGTTTTAAGCTCCACCTCCTCTCACAGTTTTCTATTGGTTCTCTTGAGCCCCTCCCCCAAATCCACTCATGGCCCCGCCCCCCAATCCAGGCTCTCCCATTGGCTGCTCACAGCCCCACCCCCAATTTAGCCCTTTCCCATTGGCTGCTTTAAGCCCCGCCCCTCTCCCATTGAAGTCCCGCCCCTTTTCCTTCCCCATTGGCCGCTCCAATCCCTGCCCCAATTCCCAGCTCTCCCATTGGCCGAATGAAGCCCTGCCCAAATCAGGACCGAGCCCCGCCCCCTCCCTCCCCCATTGGCCCATTCCGGCCCCGCCCTCACCTGGCTGCGCCGCCATTGGCCGCTGCCGGAGCTCAGGGCTCTCCCATTGGCTGGGTGAAGCTGAGGGCGTCGCCCAGGGCTCCCCATTGGCCGCGGCGCGTCTGGAACAGCCCCACCCACACGCCCAGGCCCAGCCCCCAGAGCCCCGCCCCCAGCGCCGAGCGCAGCACGTCTGAAATGGGGGAAAACGGACCAAAATCAGCCAAAATGAACCCAAAATTCACCCCAAAGTCACCCAAAATTCACCCAAACTCAGCCCAGGCCCTGCCCTAGAGCCCCGCCCCCAGCGCCGAGCGCAGAACATCTGCACAGGGGGAAAAATGACCCAAAATGAGCCAAAATTCACCCCAAATCAGAGGCAAAACCTACTCAAAAGTTAGCCAAAATCAGTCCAAAAATCACCCCAACAATCATCCCAAAATCAACCAAAATTAGCCCAAAAGTCAGCCCAAAATGAGCCCAAAAATCACCCAAATGCCGCCTCCAAAATCAGTCCAAGTTAGCCCTAAAAGCAGCCCAAAATCAGAGCCAAAACTGGCTCAAAATCAGCCCAAAAATCACCCAAAACTGCCCCCTAATCAGCCCAAAAATCACCCAAAAACCTCTCCAAAATCACAGCCAAAACTGGCCCCAAATCAGCCCAAAACGAAGCCCAAAATCAGAGCCAAAAACTGACCTGAAATCCCCCAAAACCAGACCCAAAACTGATTGAAAATCAGCCAAAATTCACCCAAAACTGACCCAAAACTGGCCAAAATCAGCCCAACATCAGAGACGATTTCCCCATTTTCCCCAAACCTCCATTTTCTCCCCATTATTCCCCATTTCCTCCCATTTTCCCCCAATTTCCCCATTTCCCTGTTTTTCATATTTCCCCCATTTTTCCTTTTCTCCTTGTTTTCCCCATCATCCCCCCAAATTTCTCCCATTTCCCCCCCAAATTTCTCCCATTTCCCCCCAAATTTCCCCCATTTCCCCCTCCCAATTTCCACATTTCCCATTTTGCCCATTTTGCCCATTTTCCCGTTTTCCCCAGAATTCAGTTTTGCTCTTTTTCCCCTTTTTTCCCCATTTTCCCCCTTTCCCGCTTCCCCATTTCTTTCCCCATTATTCCAATCTTCCCCCATTATTCCCCATTTTCCCCCATTTTTCCCATTTCCCCTCTGTTTTCCCCCATTTCCCCCATTATTTCCCATTCCCCATTTCCCACATTATTTTCCCATTTTACCCCATTTCCCCCCGTTTTTCCCCCCGTTTTTCCCCCCGTTTTTCCCAATTTCCCCGTTTTTCCCAATTTCCCCATTTTTCCCCCCGTTTTTCCCAATTTCCCCGTTTTTCCCCCGTTTCTCCCCTCACATGCTTTGATGCGCGGCTGCTCCCCGAAGGGCGGGGCCAGGAACGCCTCGCGGAAAAACCAAACCACGTTCACCAGCCAGAGGAACGGCAGCAGCAGGAACCCACCTGGGACAGGTACAGACAGGTAAATACACCTGGGATACTCCTGGGTCACACCTGAGATACACCTGGGATACACCTGGCACAGTCACACAAACCAAACCACGTTCACCAGCCACAGGAACGGCAGCAGCAGGAACCCACCTGGGACACAGGTACAGACAGGTAAATACACCTGGGACACAGGTAAATACACCTGGGTTACACCTGGGATACACCTGGGTCACACCTGGGTTACACCTGGGTCACACATGGGTTACACCTGGGACAGGTAAATACACCTGGGTCACACCTGGGTCACACCTGGCACAGTCACACAAACCAAACCACGTTCACCAGCCAGAGGAACGGCAGCAGCACGAACCCACCTGGGACACAGGTACATACACCTGGGTTACACCTGGGTTACACCTGGGATACTCCTGGGTTACACCTGGGACAGGTAAATACACCTGGGACAGGTAAATACACCTGGGATACACCTGGGATACACCTGGGACAGGTAAATACACCTGGGTTACACCTGGGATACACCTGGGTTACACCTGGCACAGGTAACACACACACAGGCGCAAGCACCCCACACCCGAACAGGTCACTCAGGGTCACTCAGGGTCACTCATTGGTCACTCAGGGGTCACTCAGGATCACTCAGGGGTCACTCATTGGTCACCCCTGGGTCACTCAGGGTCACTCACCCAGGTAGTATTTGGTTCATTGGTCAGTGATCAGTTGGTCAGTGGTCACTCAGTGGTCACTCAGGGTCACTCAGGGTCACTCAGTGCTCAGTTGGTCACTCAGTGATCACTCATTGGTCACTCAGTGGTCACTTGGTCAGTGGTCACTCAGTGGTCACTCATGGTCGCTCATGGTCACCCAGGTAGTATTTGGTTCATTGGTCAGTGGTCGGTGGTCACTCAGGGTCACTCAGGGGTCACTCAGGGGTCACTCATTGGTCACCCCTGGGTCACTCAGGGTCACTCACCCAGGTAGTATTTCCGGCACAGCTGCAGCTTCTCCTCGTTGGAAACGCGCTCCAGGTTCATCTGCACCGGTACGGACCAGTATGAACCAGTATGGACCAGTACGGACCAATATGGACCAGTAAAACTCATAGAAACCAGCATAAAACAGCATGGACCAGTACAAACCAGTCCATCGCAGTGCTCCCAGTTCATCCCAGTCCCTCCCAGTATAAACCAGTATCCCACAATCTCATTCCCAGTCCATCCCAGTGCTCCCAGTAACGCCCCAGGTCTCTCCCAGTCCATTCCAGTCCATCCCAGTTTACCCCAGTATCGCTCCCAGTTTATCCCAGTCCCTCCCAGTCCCTCCCAGTTTATCCCAGCCCCTCCCAGTCCCTCCCAGTTTATCCCAGTATCGCTCCCAGTTTATCCCAGTCCATCCCAGTCCCTCCCAGTTTATCCCAGTTTATCCCAGTATCGCTCCCAGTTTATCCCAGTCCATCCCAGTCCCTCCCAGTTTATCCCAGTTTATCCCAGTATCGCTCCCAGTTTATCCCAGTCCATCCCAGTCCCTCCCAGTTTATCCCAGTTTATCCCAGTATCGCTCCCAGTCCCTCCCAGTTTCCCCCCGGTTCTCACCGCGGCTCCGGCGCTGCCGCTTCCACTGGAAGCGGAAATCTCGCGAGACTTCGGCGCAGGGATTGAACTGGGCGGGACTGGGAGGGAGCACTGGGACCGAGCTGGGCCTTACTGGGACAAACTGGGACCGAGCTGGGCCTTACTGGGACAAACCGGGACCGAGCTGGGCCTTAATGGGAGAACCGGGAGGTTTCCGCTCGCCACTTCCGCGTCCAAAGCCCCGCCCACTCCGCCGTAACCAATCAGCGCCGCCAGCGCATCCCCCACCGACCAATCAGCACCGCCCATTCCCTCCCGAGCGATCCGCACATCCTCTACCCAGACAACCAATCAGCGCCGCCGGCCCGTCCTTCCCAACCAATCAGAGGAGGGGTGCGCCTGGAACCCGCCCCCAAGACGTCATGGCAGAGCGGGCAAGACCAACGCGGATATGAGGGGGGGCCGGCGGGGGATTTTGGGGCATTTGGGGGGTCCCAGGTGGGAATTTGGGAATTTTGGGGGTCCTGGGTTGGGATTTGGGGGAATTTTGGGGGTCCCAGGTGGGAATTTGGGAATTTTGGGGGTCCTGGGTTGGGATTTGGGGGAATTTTGGGGGTCCCAGGTGGGAATTTGGGAATTTTGGGGGTCCTGGGTTGGGATTTGGGGGAATTTTGGGGGTCCCAGGTGGGATTTTGGGAATTTTGGGGGTCCTGGGTTGGGATTTGGGGGAATTTCGGGGGTTCTGGGTTGGATTTGGGAATTTTGGGGGTCCTGGGTTGGGATTTGGGGGAATTTTAGGGGTTCTAGGTTGGGATTTGAGGAAATTTTTAGGATTTTTTTGGGGGATTTTGGCTGAAGTTTGGGAATTTTTGGGGGGGATTTTGGCTGAATTTTGAGAATTTTGGGGGAATTTGGGAGTCCCGGGTCGGAATTTTGGGAATTTGGGAGAAGTTTGGGGGAATTTTGGGGGTTTGGGGGGAATTTTTGGGATTTTTGGGGGAAATTTTGGAATTTTTTGGGGATTTTGGGGAGGAATTTTGGGGCGGATTTTGGGGGGAAATTTTGGGATTTTTGGGGGGAAATTTTGGGGGAATTTTGGGATTTTTTGGGGATATTTTTGGGATTTTGGGGAGGAATTTTGGTGGGATTTTTTTGGGATTTTTGGGCCCCCACAAACACGAACAGCGCCCCCCATTGGCCGTATCCAAACCTCTCCTTTATTTCACCGCGGGGGTGCCCAAAATTCGGGGAGACCCCAAAATTCCGGGGGGGGTCTCCAAACCTCCCCTCCCCCCCTTTTTGGGCTCCTCCCCCTTTTTTGGGGTCCCCAAATTTTCGGGGTCTCCCCAGTTTTGGGGTCTCAAAGTGCATTTAGGGGGGGTCCCCAATTTTTTAAGGGGGTTCCCCTTAATTTTGGGGGGGTTCCCCAATTTTCTGGGGGTGTCCCCAATATCAAAGTGCATTTTTGGGGGGGGGGGGGTCCCCAAATGTTTTGGGCTCTCCCAGGTGTCAAAGTGCATTTTCAGGGGGGGTCCCCCAAATTTTTTGGGGGGTCCCGAGTGCTTGAGGTGGGTGGGGGAGGGGTCCCCAATCTTGGGGGGGTTTCAAAGGGGAGGGGCCCCAAAATTCGGGGTTTTTGGGGGGGTTTTGGGGATTTTTTGGGGTTTTTTTGGGTTTTTTTGGGGTTTTTGGGGTTCCTTGGCTCCGTGCAGGGGGGGGGTCCCCCAAATTTCCCCCCCAATTTTTTTGGGGGGGTTTTCATGCACTGGGGGCGGGGCTTAGCCCGGGTGGGCGGGGCTTGACCCGTGTGGGCGGGGCTTCATTCCGGGGGGCGGGGCTACGCCGAGGCCGTGGGAGCTGCGGAAAAAAAGCCCAAAAATCCCAGAAATTCCCCCAAATTTGGGGAAAATTCCGGGTTTTTGCACGAAAATTCGGGATTTTGGGGGCGTTCCAGAGAAAATCCCGAATTTTTCACGAGTTTTCCCAAAAAACCCCGAATTTTCCCCCCCAAAATCCAACAATTTTGCCCTAAACCCCAAATCCCCCCAAATTTTCCCCAGGGTTGTCACAAATTCTCCGCAAAATTCTCCCCAAATTCCCCTCCCCCCAAAAAATAAGATTTGTCAAAATTTCCCCGAAATCGCCCCAAAATTTCCCCCAAAATACAAAAAATCCCCAAATTTTGCCCCCAAAAATCCCCAAATTTCCCCCAAAATTCCCCCAAATTCCCAAATTTTCCCAATTTATCCCCAAATTTTCCCTCACAAAATTTCCCAGATTTTCCCAAAATTCCCCAAATTTCCCCAAAAACTCCCCCAAATTCCCAAATTTTTCCCAAAATCCCCCAAATTTTCCCCAATTTTCCCCAAATTTTCCCCAATTCCCCCAGTTTCTCACCCGGGCTTTTCGCTGCCTCGGGGGCGCTGCTGGAAAGGGGGGAGGGGTCAGCGAACCCCAAATTTGGGAAATTCCCCCCAAACTTTGGGTCCAAAATCCCAAATTTGGAGCTTTGGGCTCCCCAAATTTTGGGGATTTTTTTTTTTATTCAATTTTGGGATCCCCAAATTTTGGGGTTTTTTTTGGATTTCGGGGCCCCCAAATTTTGGAGTTTTGGGATCTCAGGGTTCTTAAATTTGGGATGTTTGGGGTTTTGGGTTCCCCAAATTTGGGATTTTTGGGTTCCCCAAATTTGTGATTTTTTGGGGTTTTGGGTTCCCCAAATTTGGGATTTTTTGGGGTTTTTGTTCCCCAAATTTGGGATTTTTTGGGATTTTTGGGGTCCCCAAATTTGGGATTTTTTGGGGTTTTGGGTTCCCCAAATTTGGGATTTTTTGGGATTTTTGGGGTCCCCAAATTTGGGATTTTTTGAGGTTTTGGGGTTTTTGGGGTTTTTGGTTTTGGGGTCTCACCTGGGCTCGGCCTTTTTGCACTTGAATTTCTTACCTGGGGAGAGAATTCGGGGTCGGGAGGGGACCCCAAAACTGGGGAGGATTTGGGGGAAATTTGGGGATTCGGGGGAAAT
Source organism: Ammospiza caudacuta (assembly GCF_027887145.1). Taxonomy (NCBI): domain Eukaryota; kingdom Metazoa; phylum Chordata; class Aves; order Passeriformes; family Passerellidae; genus Ammospiza; species Ammospiza caudacuta. Next base: position 132,230 of record NC_080630.1, on the reverse strand, counting down.
TTGGGGATTTTGGGGGATTTAGGGATTTTGGGGGAATTTTTGGGGTTTTTGGGGTGGGGATTTTGGGGGAATTTTGCGGATTTTTGGGGGAATTTTTGGGGTTTTTGGGGTGGGGATTTTGGGATGGGGATTTTTGGGGGATGTTTGGGGAAAATTCTGGGGGTTCTGGGGCTGCTTTTGGGGTTCTGGGGAGGTTTCGGGGCTTTCGGATTTTGGGGATTTTTGGGGCGGCTTTAGAGGAGTTTTTGGGGTCCCGGGGGTTTTTGGGGCCGTTTCTGGGGATTTTTTAGGGTCTCTGGGGAGTTTTCGGGGTGGGGATTTTTGGGGCTTTTGGGTGAGTTTTGGGTTTGGGGTTTTTTGGGGTTCTTGGGAAGGCTCCAGGGAGGATTTTGGGGTCCCGCAGGGGTTTTGGGGGGAATTTTGGGGTTTTGGGGGGAGTTTTGGGAGGGTTCAGGGGATTTTAGGGTCCAGGACTTTGGGGGCTTTGGGGCAATTTTGGTGGGGTTTTGGGGTCAGGATTTTTGGGGGTTTTGGGACAGTTTTGGGGGATTTCTTAGGGTCCCAGGGGAGGATTTTGGGGTGCTGGGGGGGGTTTTGGGGTTCGGGATTTTGGGGGATTTTGGGGTTTTTGGGGTATTTTGGGGTTTTTGGGGTTTGGGATTTTGGGGGATTTTGGGGTTTTTGGGGTTTGGGGTGGGGATTTTTGGGGATTTTGGGGTGACTCACTGAGGGCGATCAGCACCCCCAGCACGAACATGACGATGCTCAGGATCAGCCCCGCCAGCCGCAGCGATTCGTAATCTGGGCACCCCCAAAAAGCCCCGAAATCAACCCAAAACCGCCCTCAGCACCCCCAGAAATGAAATCCCCGCCACAAAAAAACCCCGGGGACCCCAAAACCCCAAAAATTCACCCCAAAAAACCCCAAATTTACCAAAACCCTCCAAAAAAATCAACATAAAATCACCCCAAAAGCCCCAAATTCACCCCAAAATCACCCAAGGGAGCCCAAAAATGAAATTCCCACCCCCCAAAACCCCCGGGGAACCCAAAAGTCAAAAAATTCACCCCAAAAATCACCTAAAAACCTCAAAATGCACCAAAATCATCCAAAAATCAACATAAAATCACAAAAAAGCCCCAAAATCAACCCAAAATCGACCCAAATACCCCCAAAATGAAATTTCTGCCCCCCAAAACCCCTGGGAACCCCAAAACCACCAAAAAATGAACCCAACCCAGCCCAAAATGAATCCAAAACCCCAAAAATGAACCCAAAATCCCCCCCAGACCCCAAAACCAACTCCAAACCCTCCAAAAATGAACCCCAAACCAGCCCAAATCACCCCAAAATCAGCGAAGAACCCCCAGATTCTGCCCAAATCACCCCAAAATTCCTCCCAGGACCCTCCAAACCCTCCCAGAACCCCCGAAATGTTCCCCAAATCCCCCCCAAATTCTCCAAAATCCCCCAAAAATCCACTCCAAATTCCCCTGGATCCCCCCAAAGCCCAAATTTCCCCAAATCCCCCAAACTTCCCCCCCAAAAAAATCTCCCAAAATTCCCCATTCTCAGTTTTCCCCCAAATCCCCTGAAAATCCCCCAAAATTCCCCCCAAAATCCCCAAATTTCACCTAAAATACCCTAAAAATTCTCCCAAAATCCACAATGCTCACCCCAAAAATCCCAAAAATTTCCCCCAAATTTCCAAAATGCCCAAAAATCCCCCAAATTTGCCCAAATTTGCCCAAATTCCCCCCAGATTCCGTCTCACCGTAGTGAAAAGGCTCCCGGGCCCGCGCAGCCTCTGCAAGGAAAATTCGGAAATTTGGGAAAATTTGGGATTTTTGGGGCAAAAATTGGGATTTGGGGGGGGATTTTTGGGGATTTGGGGTTTTGGGGAGTTCAGGATTTTGGGGGGAAATTGGGATTTTTGGGGGAGTTCAGTAATTTCGGGGTTTTGGGGAATTTGGCGTTCTGGGAATTCACCCTCCGGGGTTTTGGGGGAGTTCGGGATTTTTTGGGTTTTTTGGGGTTTTTTTTTTGGGGGGGGGGGAGGGGGAGGAATTTGGGATTTTGGGGGGGGGGGGGGGGGGAAATTCGGGGATTTTTTGGGGGGAGAATTTGCGGGGTTTTGGGGGGAGAATTCGGGGTTTCAGGAATTGGAACCCCATAGAAACCCCACAGGAAACCCAGAGACCCCCCAGAACCCCCCCCCCAAACCCCCCAAAACCCACCCGGGACCCCCCAGAACCCCATAGAACCCCATAAACCCCCCCCCCCCAAAACCCACCGAGACCCCCCCAAAACCCCCCAGCACCCCACAGAACCCCCCAAAACCCACCGAGATCCCCCCGAACCCACCCGGGACCCCAAAGAACCCACCCGGGACCCCAAAGAACCCACCCGGGACCCCCCCAGAACCCACTGGGACCCCCCGAACCCCATAGAACCCCCCCAGAACCCACTGGAACCCCACAGAACCCCCCAGAACCCACCGGGGACCCCAAAGAACCCCCCAGAACCCAATGGGACCCCCCAGAACCCACCCGGGACCCCCTGAAACCCCCCAGAACCCACCCGGGACCCCACAAAACCCCCCAGAATTTCCACAGACCCCACAGAACCCCATAAACCCCCACAGAACCCACCCGGACCCCCCAGAACCCCCCAGGAACCCCAAAACCCCCCAGAACCCAATGGGACCCCCAGAAGACCCCAAATGGCTGTCCTGGCACCCCACAGCACCCACCCTGCACCCCAAATCCTGCAGTGGCACCCACCTGGCACCCACCCGGGAGCCCTCAGCACCCAAACCCTGCATTGGCACCCACCGGTGCCCCAAACCCCTGCGGTGGCACCCCCTGGGCACTCCCTTGGCACCCACCCAGCACCCACCCTGCACCCCAAACCCCTGCACCGGCACCCCCTGGCACCCACCCGTGTCACCCCTGCGCCCCAAATCCCACCCCTGGCACCCACCCGTGTCACCCCCGCACCCATCCTGCCCCACCGCGCACCCTCTGCAAGCCCTGGCACCCACCCAGCACCCACCTGGCACCCTCGGGAACCCCCTGGCACCCCCAGATCCCTGCGGCGGCACCGCCCGCTGGCACCCACCCTGCCCCACCCTGCGGTGCCCCGTCAGCGCCCACCCGTGCCAGCCCTGGCACCCCAGACCCTGCTCCGGCACCCCTGGCACCGCCTGGCACCCACCCTGCACCCGTCAGCGCCCACCCGTGCCAGCCCTGGCACCCCAGATCCAGCCCTGGCACCCCCCTATAGCACCCCCCTGTGCCCCAGACCCTGCACCAGCGCCCCTGGCACCCACCCTGCACCCCCCAGCGCCCCACGGAACCCACCCAGGACCCCACCTGGCACCCCAAACCCCGCAGGACCCACCTGGCACCCACCCTGCCCCACCCTGCGGTGCCCCTGCAGCGCCCATCCCGCACCCCCTGGCACCCCAAATCCTGGCACCGGCACCCACCCAGGACCCGCTGGCACCCCCCAAATGGCTGCTCTGGCACCCCTGGCACCCAACCCCTGCAGCAGCGCCCACCTGTGCCCCCGATCCCTGCACTGGCACCCCCGGCACCCCCAAATCCCCCTCAATGCCCCCCAGGACCCCCTGGCACCCACCTGTGCCCCCGATCCCTGCAGTGGCACCCCTGGCACCCACCCGGGACCCCCCCAAAGCCCCCCCGATCCCTGCACTGGCACCCACCAGCACCCCCTGGCACCCCCTGCAGCGCCCACCTGTGCCCCCGATCCCTGCAGTGGCACCGCCAAATGCCCCCCAGGACCCCCCAAAGCCCCCCCGGGACCCCCTGGCACCCATCCTGCACCCCCTGCAGTGCCCACCTGTGCCCCAAATCCCTGCACTGGCACCCCCGGCACCCCCAAATCCCGGCATTGGCACCTCCCAGGACCCCCTGGCACCCCCAAATGCCCCTCAATGCCCCCCCAGGACCCCTCAGTGCCCCACAGGACCCCCTGGCACCCATCCTGCACCCCCTGCAGTGCCCACCTGTGCCCCCGATCCCTGCAGTGCCACCCCCAAATCCCTGCACTGGCACCCCCCAGGACCCCCTGGCACCCTCAAATCCCCCTCAATGCCCCCTCCGTGCCCCTCAGTGCCCCCCAGGACCCCCCAAAGCCCCCCCGGGACCCCCTGGCACCAACCCCCTGCATCCACCTGTGCCCCAAATCCCTGCACTGGCACCCCTGGCACCCCAAATCCCTGCACTGGCACCCCAAATCCCTGCATTGGCACCCCTGGCACCCCCAAATCCCCCTCAGTGCCCCCCAGGACCCCCTGGCACCAACCCCCTGCACCCACCTGTGCCCCAAATCCCTGCACTGGCACCCCTGGCACCCCAAATCCCTGCATTGGCACCCCCGGCACCCCCACCAAATCCCCCTCAGTGCCCCCCAGGACCCCCCAAAGCCCCCCCGGGACCCCCCCCCACCTCCCATGGCCGGCTCTGTGGGGGTGGCCATGGCGCCTCCCTTCGGCTCCGCTCGGCTTCGGTTCGGGTCCCGTTCGGGTCCGCTCCGGGTCCGCTTCGGGTCCGGTTCGGGTCCGGTTCGGGTCCCGCTCGGGTCCGGTTCGGGTCCGGTTCGGGTCCGGTTCGGGGTCTCCCCCCCCACCGGTTCGGATTCGGAGCCCTTCGGGTCCGCTCGGAACCGCTCGGAACCGCTCGGCTCCGGCCGCCGCGCTGCGGCAGAAGGGGCGGGGCCAGCGCGGGGAGGCCACGCCCAGCGGGGCGGGGAGCGGCAGAGAGACCCCAAAAAACGGCCCAAAAAAGCACCAAAATGCCCCCAAAATGCCCCGAAAACTGAAAAAAAAATACCTCCAAAATACCCCCAAACTATACCGTAAAATATGCCCCCAAAAATAGTCCCAAAACCGTCCAAAAATACTCCCAAAAATAACGCAAAAATAAAAAAAAAAAATTAAAAAATTTAACCCCAAATATTGCACGCAAATAACCGCAAAATGCCCCAAAATGCAAAAAAAATTGAAAAAAATCCGAAAAAATGCCTCTCAAAAATACCCCAAAATATACCCAAAAAAACTGCCCCCAAGCCACCCCAAAATATCCCCAAAATAAAAAAAAAATCCCCAAAAATACCCCAAAAAATTACTCAAATATACCCCTCAAACCAACCAAAAATAGCCCCAAAATTAAAAAAAAATCCTAAAAATACTCCAAAAATTACCCAGAAATATCCCCCAAAACCACAAAAAAATACCCCCCAAAATAACCCGAATATTTTAATAAATCCCCAAAAAGATCATAAATATTGCCCAAAAACACCCCCAAAACCACCCTGAAAAAAAATAAAAAAATACCCCAAAATAGCCCCCAAAAACACACCCAAAATCAAAAAAATATTTTTAAAATACCCCAAAAATTACCCGAAAATTAACCCCAAAACCACTGAGAAATACTGAAAAAATTCCCCCCAAAAACCCCAAAATGACTCAAAAATACCAGAAAAGGAGCACCAAAATACCCCAAGAAATGGACAAAACTTTTTAAAACCTCCCCCAAAATCCCCCCAAAACCACCCAAAGCATATGCCCCAAAAATACACAAAAAATACCCCCCAAAAAATGAAAAAAAATCCCAAAACCCACAAAAAATACCCCAAAGCCACAACAAAAACACCCAAACCGCCCCAAAATACAAAGAAATTATCACAAAATGGCCAAAAAATACCCCAAAAAACGAAAAAAACAAATTCCCGAAAAATATCCCCCCAGAATCCCCAAAATCCCTTCAGACCAACTAAACAGTACCCCAAAAATGCCAAAAAATATCCCAAAATCCCCCAAATTCTCTCCAAGCCACCCCAAAACCACCACAAACCCCACCAAAAATACCCCCCAAAATATCCCAAAAAATGACCCCAAAATCCCCAAAAATTCCTCAAATCCACAAAGATTCTCCCAAAATTGCCCCAAAATTTCCCCAAATTTGCCCTAAAATTCCCCAAAATCAAAAAATCCCCCAAAACTCCTCCAAAATTCCCCAAAAATCCAAAAAAAATCCCCAAAATCCCAAAAAGTCCCAAAGAATTCCCAAAATCTCCCCAAAAATTCCCAAAATCTCCCCAAAAATCCCACAAAAATCCCAAAAAGAATCCCCAAAAATTCCCCCAAAATCCCCAAATTTCCCCTAAAATCCCCAAAATTCTCCCAAATTTTCCCCAAAATCCCAAAAATCCCCAAATTTTCCCCTCAGGCAGTGCCAGGAGCCGAACAGGGCCTCCTTTATTGGGGCCGGCTTGGGCCATTTGGGGAGATTTGGGGAATTTGGGGGAAATTTTGGGGGAACTTCTGGGTATTTTGGAGAATTTTGGATTTTTTGGGGATTTTTGGGGTCAGGATTTGGGAATTTTTTTCTTTTTTTGGGATTTTGGGGTCGGGATTTGGGGTTTTGGGGAATTTTTTTATTTCTGGGGTCAGGATTTTGGAGGAGTTTTGGGGTGGAGATTTGGGAATTTGGGGAATTTTGGGGATTCTTGGGTTGAGGATTTGGGAGATTTTGGGGGAATATTTGGGATTTATTTTCATTTTTGGGGTAGGCATTTGGGATTTTGAGCATTTGGGATTTTTGGGGTCAGGATTTGGGGGGAATTTGAAATTTTGGGGATTTTTGTGGAATTTTTGGGGTCAGGATTTGGGGGAATTTTGGGGATTTTCAGGGTCAGGATTTGGGGGAATTTTGGGGATTTTTGGGCTCAGCATTGACGATTTGAGGAATTTCTTTTCATTTTGGGGTTCGGGATTTTGGGGTTTCTGAGGTTTTTTGGGATTTTTGGCTGCAGGAGGCTCCGTGGGGCCAAACCCCAAAATTTCATCTCATGCGCGTGGAGAGACCTGGGCAGGAAAAATTGGAGGAATTTTCAGGAAATTTTGGGAAATTTTGTGGAAATGTGAAAATTTGGGGAATTTGGGGTTTTTGGGGGGGATTTCAGGGTATTTTGGAATGGGATTTTTGGGGAATTTTTTTTGAAATTTTGGGAAAATTTGGGGACATTTGGGAATTTTGGGGGTTTTTGAAGGGAATTTTGTGGTGAATTTGGGGAATTTTGGGATTTTCAAAGAATTTGGGGGGGGATTTGGAAAATTTGGGGTTTTCCAGAAATTTGGGGGGGAATTTGGGAGGAATTTTGAGGAATTTGTGGAATTTTGGGGGCAATTTTGGGAATTTTGAGATTTTCACAGAATTTTGAGGGAATTTTGGGGGGAATTTTGGGAACTTTGGGGATTTTTGAACTTTGAGGAGGATTTTGGGGATATTTCGGAGTTTTGGATTTTGAGGGGAATTTTTGGGGGGAATTTTGTGGGTTTTGGGGTTCGGGGCCCCTCCCCCACTCACGTCTCATCGACTGCCGCAGCGGCCCCTCGGTCTCGTCCGGCTGCCCCGTCCTGAAACCAGCACGGACCGGTATGGACCGGTACGGACCGGTATAAACCAGCACGGACCGGTACGGACCGGTATGGACCAGTACGGACCGGTATAAACCAGCACGGACCGGTATGGACCGGTACGGACCAGTACGGACCGGTATAAACCAGCACGGACCGGTACGGACCAGTATAAACCAGCACGGACCGGTATGGACCGGTACGGACCGGTATGGACCAGTACGGACCAGTATAAACCAGCACGGACCGGTACGGACCGGTATGGACCAGTACGGACCAGTATAAACCAGTACGGACCAGTATGGACCAGCACGGACCAGTATAAACCAGTATGGACCGGCACGGACCAGTACGGACCAGTATAAACCAGTAAGCCCCTCCCAGTGCCCCCCAGTTCCCCTCCCAGTACAAACCAGTATAAACCAGTCCCATTCCCAGTTCATCCCAGTCCGTCCCAGTTTGGCCCAGTTCCCTCTCCCAGTATAAACCAGTAACTCCCAAACCCATTCCCAGTCTGTCCCAGTTTGTCCCAGTTTGTCCCAGTCCCTCCCAGTATAAACCAGTGACCCTCAATCCCCCTTTGAACCTTTCCCAGTTCCTACCAGTCCCTCCCAGTACAAACCAGTATCCCCAATTGCCCTCCCAGTCCCTCCCAGTATAAACCAGTATAAACCAGTATCCCCGGTTACTTTGGCTGTTGGTCGAACTTGCAGCGGCAACGGCGACCTGGGGGGAGAAACTGGGATGGACTGGGGGGAGCTGGAATGGAACTGGTTTATACTGGGAGGCACTGGGAGGGACTGGGAAAGGGCTAAAGGGGGATTGGGGGTCACTGGTTTATACTGGGATAAACTGGGAGGGCACTGGGACCATACTGGGAGGGACTGGGAGGGCACTGGGGGTTACTGGTTTGTACTGGGATGGGGCTTTTGTTACTGGTTTGAGGTTTCGGGTTACTGGGAGGGAACTGGGAGGGACTGGGACAAACTGGGAGGGACTGGGAGGGAACTGGGGGGATTTGGGGTCACTGGTTTATACTGGGAGAGAACTGGTTTATGCTGGGAGGGAACTGGTTTATACTGGTTTATACTGGGAGGGACTGGCAGGGAACTGGGGGGGCCCTGCTGGGAATTTTGGGAGAATTTGGGATCAATTTGGGGAAATTTGGGGGGATTTGGGGCAGATTTGGGGAACTTTGGGGGATTTTTGGGGATTTGGGGAATCTTTGGGGAGTTTTGGGGATTTGGGGAATTTTTTTTTTTAATTTTTTTGGGATTTTTGGAGATTTTTTTGGGGGATTTTTTGGGAAATTTTGAGGATTTTTGGGGATTTTTTGGGGAGTTTTGGGGGGTATTTGGGGAGATTTTGGGGAATTTTTTGGGGATTTTTTGGGGAGTTTTGGGGATTTTGGGGGAATTTTTGGGGGATTTTTGGAGGGATTTTTTTGGGAGTTTTGGGGAAGTTTTGGGGAATTTTTGGGGATTTGGGGGGATTTTGGGGGATATTTTGTGGATGCTTTTGGGGGTAATTTTGGGGTATTTTGGGATAATTTTTGGAGGGTTTTGGTCACTCACTGAGGATGAGGAGGACCCCAAGCACGAAGAAGATTTTGGGGATAATTTTGGGATTTTTGGGATGTTTTGGATTAATTTTTGGGATATTTTGGGATATTTTTTGGGATAATTTTGGGATAATTTTGGGGATAATTTTGGGATATTTTGGGCTAATTTCGGGAGGAGTTTTTTGGGATATTCTGGAGATATTTTTTGGGGGTAATTCTGGGGTATTTTGGGGATATTTTGGGACATTTTTGGTCACTCACTGAGGATGAGGAGCACCCCAAGCACGAAGAAGATCCCAGCCACAATGAGACCCCCGAGGCGCAGAGACTCGTAATCTGGGGTGGGACAGGTGAGACCCAAAACCAGCCTCAAACACCCCCAAAACAGCCCCAAAACCACCCCAAAAACCACAGCTGGAACCCAAAACCACACCTGGGACAGGTGAGACCCAAAAACCAGCCCCAAACACCCCCAAAACAGCCCCAAAACCACAGCTGGAACCCAAAACCACACCTGGGACAGGTGAGACCCAAAAAACAGCCCCAAACACCCCCAAAACAGCCCCAAAACCACCCCAAAAACCACAGCTGGAACCCCAAAACCACACCTGGGACAGGTGAGAGCCCAAAACCACCAAAACCACCCCGAAAATGCCCCCAAACCACTGCAAAACAACCAAACCTACACCTGGGCACACCTGGGACACACCTGGGCACATCTGGGGGTATGTGGGCACACCTGGGCACACATGTGGGTACCTGAACCCACTCTGGGCACACCTGGGCACACTTGGGCACAGCTGGGCACACCTGGGATACACCTGGGATACACCTGGGCACATTTGGGGCACAGCTGGGCACACCTGAGGGTATCTGGGGGCATTTGGGGCACACCTGAGGCACATCTGGGATACACCTGGGGGTATCTGAACCCACTCTGGGCACACCTGAGCACAGCTGGGATACACCTGGGCACACATGGGGCACACCTGGGCAAACCTGGCCACACTCACCATAGTTGAACCGGTCCCACTCCGACTTCACCGGCTCTGCAAGGGGCGGAGCTCAGTCAGTGACGTCACCGATGACGTCACCGCGCCCCTCGATGACGTCACCGCCCCCAAGCTCACCTGTCCCAGCCGCGCTCGGCGCCATCGCAGCCGCACCTGCACGGGGGAGAGGATTTCCCACAATTTTCCCATTTTCCTCAAAATTTTTCCCATTTTTCACCCAATTTCCCCCCATTTTTCCCATTTGCCCCCAATTTTTCCCAATTTTCCACAAGTTTTTGCCAAGTTTTTCCCCATTCTCCCCAATTTTCTCCCATTTCTTTTCCAATTTCTCCCCAATTTTCTCCATTTCCCTCCAATTTTTTCCCATTTTTCCCCAGATTTCCCCCTTTCCCTCATTTTTTCCTCAATTGCCCCCCAAATTGTTCCCATTTTTCCCAACTTTTCCCATTTTCCCCCCATTTCTCCCAAGTTCTTCCCAATTTTTCGCCATTTTCTACAATTTCCCCATTTTTTCCACCTCACTTTTTCCTACAGAACCCCCCAAATTTCCCAATTCTTTTCCCAATTTTCCTGGGGGTTTTTGGCCTTTTTGGGGAAATTTTGGGGGGAAATTTGGGGAAGATTGGGAAAAATTGGGGGAAAATCGGGAAACTTGGGGAAATTTGAAGGAAATTCGGGAAAAAATTGGACATAGAGAGGAAAATTGGGAAAACCCAGGGGGATAAAAGGGAAATAATGAGGGAAATTCATTTAAAAATGGAAATAAAATGGGGGAAATTTGAGAAAATGGGAAAAATTCCAAGCAAAAAGGGAAAAATTGGGGGAAATTCATGGAAAAAGGGGAAAAAGGGAAAAAAACTCAAGAATAAAGGAAAATTGGGGGGAATTGGGGAAAATCCAGAAAAAAAAGCGAAAACTTGAGGGAAATTAATGGAAAAGGAGAAAAAAGGGAATAAAAGGAAAAAAAATCCAAGAAAAAAGGGAAAATTTGGGGAAAATGAATGAAAAAAGGATAAATTGGGGAAAATGGAAGGAAAATGGAAAATTGGGAAAAATCCAAGAAAAAATCTAGGGGAAAATCCAAGAAAAACGCGGAAAGCTGGGAAAAATACCAGAAAAAAGGGGAAACATTGGGGAAAATTGGGAAAAATCCAAAAATAAAAGGTAAAAAAATGGGGGAAATGGGAAAAAATTGGAAAAAATGGCAATAATTGGGAAAAATCCAAGAAAAAAAAAGGAAATTGGGGGAAAAATCCAAGAAAAATGGGAAGAAAATGGGGAAAATTTTGGAAAAAGTGGAATAATTGGGAAAAATCCAAGAAAAAAATGGGAAAATTGGGAACATTTGGGGAAAAATAGCGAAAAAATAATAAATCGGAGGAAATACAAGAGGAAAAAGGAAAATTGGGGAAAATCCAAGAAAAAGTGCAAGAAAAAAGGGGGAAATTGGGGAAAATCCAAGAAAATGGGAACATTGGGAGAAATTTTGGAAAAATCCCAGAAAAATTGGTGAAAATCCAAGAAAAAAATGGGGAAAAAATGGGGAAATTGGGGAAATCCAAGAAAAGGGAAAATTGGGGAAAAATTGAAAAAAAGAAAAAAAAAAAGGGGGGAAATCCAAGGAAAAAATGGGGGGAAAAGAGGAAAAATGGGGGGAAATCCAGGCCTGGACCAGTTTAAACTGGGACAAACTGGGAGGGAACTGGGACAAACTGGTGGAGCCTGTCAGGGGTTACTGGGAGGACGAACTGGGTCTCACTGGGAGCTACTGGGAGTTACTGGGAGCTACTGGTGGAGCCCCTGGGGGTTACTGGTGTTACTGGGAGGACAAACTGGGAGTTACTGGGGGTCACTGGGAGCTACTGGGGGACAAACTGGGAGTCACTGGGAGCTTCTAGAACTTACTGGGAGTTACTGGGAGCAACTGGTGTTACTGGGAGGACAAACTGGGAGGTACTGGGGGACAAACTGGGGGTTACTGGGACAAGCTGGGAGTCACTGGGGGACAAACTGGGAGTCACTGGGAGTTACTGGTGGAGCCCCTCAGGTGTTACTGGGAGTTACAGGTGGAGGCCCTGAGGGGTTACTGGGAGGGTCACTGGGGGTCACTGGGAGGGTCACTGGTATTTACTGGGAGCAACTGGGGCTTACTGGGTGCGGCCCCTTCCCCCCAAGGTCACCCCGAGGTCGGGGGGGGGACCCGGCCCTGCCCCCCCCAGTCCCTCCCAGTTTATCCCAGTCCCTCCCAGTGCCCCCCAGTGGGTCCCAGTTTGCCCTAGTGGGTCCCAGTTTGCCCCAGTCGGTCCCAGTTTGCCCCAGTTTGTCCCAGTACCTGCCCGGCCTCTCCGGCTGCCCCCGCGCGGCTCCGGCACGGCCGGGGCTATTTATAGGTGGTGACGTCATCGGGGTGGGCACAGGCCACGCCCCCTCCCAGTCACACCAGTATGGGACTGGGGAGGATCCCAGGCCACGCCCCCTCCCAGTAACAGACCAGTTACAGACCAGTTACACCAGTAACACCAGTTACACCAGTACGGGACCAGTTACACACCAGTTACAGTCCAGTTACAAACCAGTTACACCAGTTACAGACCAGTTACAGACCAGTTACACCAGTTACAGACCAGTTACAGACCAGTTACAGACCAGTTACACCAGTTACAGACCAGTAACAGACCAGTTACACCAGTTACAGACCAGTTACACCAGTTACAGACCAGTTACAGACCAGTTACACCAGTTACAGACCAGTTACACCAGTTACAGACCAGTTACACACCAGTTACATATCAGTTACACCAGTTACAGACCAGTTACACCAGTAAAGGACCAGTACCGGACTGGGAACCCCCCCAGTCCCTCCCAGTACTCCCAGTAACAAAGTGCGCTCTGTCCCAGTGACCCCAGTGCCCTCCCAGTGACCCCAGTGACCTCCCAGTTACAGCTCCAGTCCCTCCCAGTTACAGCTCCCAGTGCTCCCAGTCCCTCCCAGTGCTCCCAGTTACAGCTCCAGTCCCTCCCAGTTACAGCTCCCAGTAACTCCCAGTCCCTCCCAGTACAACCCAGTTCCTCCCAGTGCTCCCAGTAACAAAGACCGCTCTGTCCCAGCGACCCCCAGTCCCTCCCAGTTCCATCTCCCAGTCCCTCCCAGTCTCTGCCAGTTCCCTCCCAGTAACCCCCCCCAGTGCTCCCAGTAACAGGGTCCCCTCTGTCCCAGTCCCTCCCAGACTCTTCCAGTCCCTCCCAGTCCATCCCAGTTCCCTCCCAGTAACTCCCCCCAGTCCCTCCCAGTGCTCCCAGTAACAAAGTGCACTCTTTCCCAGTGACCCCCAGTCCCTCCCAGACTCTTCCAGTCCCTCCCAGTCCATCCCAGTTACCTCCCCCAGTCCCCCCAGTAACAAAGCCCCTCAGTCCCAGTGACCCCCAGTGCCCCCAGTCCCTCCCAGTACAGAGCCCCTTTGTCCCAGTGCTCCCAGTAACAGGGTCCCCTCTGTCCCAGTTTGCCCCAGTCCCTCAGTTCCCGCCCCCGCCGCCTCCCATTGGCTGACGCTCCCGCCCGTCACTTCCTGCAACCAATCAGCGCCAGGGAATAGGACTTTGGGGCGGGGCCTGGAGTCGGCGCCATTTTAGATACGTTTAGCCTACATCTCCCATCATCCCCCGTGCCCCATAGATCCCCGTTATAGCCGCGCCTCCAACTCCCATCATGCCCCGCGACCCATAGAGCCCCGTCATACCCGCGCCTACACCTCCCGTCATCCCCCGCGCTCCATAGATACCTATTATACCCGCGCATACAACCCCCATCATCCCCTGCGCTCCATAGGCTCCCGTTATACCCGCGCCTTCAACTCCCATCACCCCCCGCGCTTCATAGAGCCCATTATACCCGCGCATACAATTCCCATCATCCCCCGCGCCCCACAGATCGTCATTAATTCCCTCCCACACCCTACAACCCCCCCCCCCCCCCAAACAATGAAAAAACCCCAAATTTATTTGACCACCAACACTCAGACACCTCCGAGCTCCCAAACCCTTTAATATTTACAATTTCCTCCTGTTTAACCCCTCCCTTCCACGCCGTTCAGCTCAGCAGGTTTGACTGAGCTCCATCTGCTCCATGGAGGTTTTTGGGGGGGTTTTGGGTTTTTGGGGTTCCTCAGAGCAGGGCCCGGCCCCGCTGGGTGAGCAGGACCCCGAATCTCCGTTTCAGGGCCAGGCGGTGCCGCGAGAATTTGTCATCGGGGGAGAAGCGGGCGGGGTGGGCCGAGCGTGTGGGGAGCCCGGCCGGGGACACTTTCTGAGGGGAAAATTTCACAAAATCCCAAAATATTGTACAAAATCGTATAAATTACCCGAAATCCCCCCTCAGAACAGCCAAAATCCGCCGAAATCCCCCCAGATTCCCTTCAGAATCCTTAGAATTCCCCCCAGATTCCTCTCCTCAGGACACCCGAAATTTCCCGCCAAATTCCCCCCTCAGGACACCCCAAAATTCCTCCAAGATCCCAAAACTGCCACCCCAGGACACTCAAAATCCCACAAATTCCTCCCAAAATGCCCTAAATTCCCCCCAAATCATCCAAATTCCCTCTCAGAACACCCAAAATCCCCAAAAATGCCCCAAATTTCCCCCTCAAGACACCCAAAATCCTCCAAATCCCCCCAAAATCCCTCAAACTCCTCTCAAAATCCCCCAAATTCCCCCTCAGGACATCAAAAATCCTCCAACATTCCCCAGATTCTCTCCAAATTCCTCCAAAATACCCCAAATTCCCCCTCAGGATCCCCTAAATTGCCCCAAAATCCACAAAGTGCTCCTCAGGACACCCCAAATGCCCCAAATTCCTCCAAAATCCACCAAATTTCCCCAATTATCCCCTCAGGAAACCAAAATTCCCCCAAATTCCTCCCTCAGGAAACCAAAATTCCACCCAAATTCTCCGAAATCTTCCAAATTCCCCCAAAATTCCCTCTCAGAACACCCCAAATCCCCTCAAAATCTTCCAAATTCCTCCCCAAATCCCCAAAAATTCCCCTTCAGGACACCCAATTTACCCCAAAATCCCCCAAATTCCCCTCAGGACACCCAAAATCCACAAAAATCTCCACAAAATTCCCCAAAATCCCCTCTAAGGACACCTAAAATCCTCAAATTCTCTCAAAATCCCCCAAATTCCCCCTCAGGATCCCCCAAATTGCCCCAAAATCCCCAAAATTCCCTCTCATGATGCCCAAAATCCCCCAAATTCCCCCCAAATTTCCTCCAAATTCGCTCAAATTCCCCCTCAGGACATCAAAAATCCTCCAAAATTCCCCAGATTCTCCCCCAATTCCTCCAAAAATTCCCCCCACGACACCCAAAATCCACAAAAATCCCCCCAAAATCCCCACAAAATTCCCTCTAAGGACACCTAAAATCCTCAAATTTCCTCAAAATCCCCCAAATTCCTCCAAAACTCCCCCAAATTCCCCCCTTGCGACACCAAAATCCCCCAAATTCCCATTTTTTAGTCCCGAATTTTCCTTTCCGGGATCAAAATTCTCCATTTTTAGTCCCAAATTCTCCCCTTTTTCACCCCAAAATTCCTTTTCTTGGACCCAAACTTTCCATTCCTTGACACAAATTATCCTTTTTTAGTCCCCAATTTTCTCTTTTGGAGCCCAAATTTTCCCTTTTTTCAGCCCAAATTCCCCTTTTGGAGTTTAATCTTCCCACATGAGCACCCAAATTCCCTTTTTTGGTACAAATTTCCCTTTTTTGGACCCAAATTCTCCCATTTTCAGCCCAAATTCTCCATGTTTGGACCCAAATTTCCCTTTTTTATACCCAAATTCTCCTTTTCTGGTACAAATTTCCCTTTTTTGGACCCAAATTCTCCTTTGTTAGTATTAAATTCCCCCTTTTTTAGTCCCAAATTTCCTTTTCTTTAGTTCCAAATATTCCTTTTCTGGTACAAATTTCTCATTTTTGCCCCAAATTCTCCATTTTTAAACCCAAATTTCTCCTTTTAGCCCCAAATTCCCCCTTTATGGACCCAAATCCCCCCTGTTTAGTCCCAAATTCCGCTTTTTTAGTCCCAAATTTCCTTATTTTATTCCCAAATTTCCCTTTTTTACTCCCAAATTCTCCCTTTTTAGTCCCTATTTCCCCATTCCCAGTCCCAAATTCCCATTTCTTATTCCCAAATTCCCCTTTTTTCTAACAAATTTCCCCTTTTCGCCTCACAACTCCCGTCCCAATTCCCCCCTCAGCCCACCCAACGTCTCCCTCATTGCTCCCAAACCGCTCCCAAGGCACCCAAACCCCGCGGATCCCTTCAGAACCCTCCCCAAAATCCCGAAAATCGCCCAAAATTTGCAAAAATCGCCCCAAAATCTCTTCGGTACCTTGAGGGTATAAACGCGCTCCCCGCGCTCGTTCTCGTAGCACTGCAGGAACATGGCGGCGGTGGCGGGAAAAAGAAGCGGAAGTCGCCTCAGGATTTAAAGAGATGCGGGCAGGGTTTATAGCGGAAGTTGGCGAAGGGGGTGATGGGAAATGTAGTCCCAAAAGGAGCAGGAGTACAGAGGGGAAGTGCGTAGGGTTTGAAGCGGAAGCTGACAAAGGGGATGATGGGAAATGAAGTCCCGGAACGGAGCGGGAGTACAGAGGAAGAGTGGGCGGGGTTTGTAGCAGAAGTGAGCGAAGGGCACGATGGGAAATGTAGTCCCGGACAGAAGCGGAAGTACTGGGCGGGAAAAAAGAGGAACTTGAACCAGAAAGGGAAAGATTGGGTCATAAAAGGAGAATTTTGGCCTAAAATGGGAATTTGTGCCCAAAAATGGGAATTTGGGCACTCAGGGGAGGTTTGGAGCCAAAAATGGAATTTCTGGGTTGAGGAAAAAAAAAATTGGACCAAAAAAGAGGAAATTTGGGTCCAAAGAGGAGAATTTGGGACTAAAAAATGGAAATTTGTGCACAAAAAATGGAATTTGCGCAACAACAAGGGAAAATTGGGTCAAAAAAAGAAGAGAATTTGGGACAAAAAAAGGGAATTTGGGTCCAGGATGGGAAAATTTGGGTCAAAAAGAAGAATTTGTGTCCAAAAATGGAGAATTTCGACCAAAAAAGTGGAATTTGGATGAAGAAAATGGAAATTTGTGCCCAAAAAGGGAAAATTTGGGTCCAAAAATGGGAATTTTGGTCGTAAAAGGAGAATTTTGGTTGAAAAAAGGAGAATTTGCTTCAAAAAGGGGAATTTGAGCAACAAAAAGGAGAAATTTGGAATTAAAAAGGGAATTTGGGTGAAAAGAGGAAAAATTGTGGCCAAAAATGGGAATTTGGGTGCTCAGATGGGAAGTTTGGACCCAAAAATGGAAATTTGGGACAAAAAAATTGAAATTTGTGCCCAAAAAAGGGAATTTGAGCAACAAAAAGGGGAATTTGGCTGAAAAAAGGGAAAATTTGGGTCCAAAAAATGAGAATTTGGGACTCAAAAAGGTAAATTTGTGCCCCAAAAACGGGAAATTTGGGTCCAGGAAAAAAGAATTTGGACCAAAAAAAGGAAATTGGGGGAGAAAAAAAGGGGAATTTGGGGCCAAAAAGGGAAAGTTTGGGCTCAAAAAGGGGAATTTGAGAAACAAAAAAGGTAAATTGGGTAAAAAGAAAAGGGAATTTGTGCTGAAAAAAAGGAAAATTCGGGTCCAAAAAATGGAAAATTTTTTGGGGGAAAAAAAAGGAAAATTTGGACGCAAAAAAGGGGAAATTGGGCTGATAAATTAAGAATTGTCGCAGAATGAGGCCTTTGTCGGGGATGAGAAAACTCGGACACTCAACATGAGTCAGCAGCAAGTTCCGTTTATTGAAGAGAGCACCAGACACTGATACAGCAAGCAATGAGCTCACGAATATTCTGTGAGCCAAGCGATCTGTTGGTCAAACTAAACATCAATTCGCCCTCATTCCTTTGGGCCTACGTTCCCTATTTCCCACACCTCTCTGTCCACTCGTTATCCCACCCACCCCAAAATCGCCTCAGGACCCCACCAGCCTCGGCTACCACCCCCAAATTCCCCCCCGTTCCCCCCAAAAAGCCTCAACTCCCCCCGAAATCGCCTCAGGACCCCGCCAGCCTCGGCTACCATCCCCAAATCCCCCCGATTCCCCCCAAACCCCCCCGCGGACACCCCCAACCTGAGCCGGGCCGATCCCGCCGCCACCATTGCCGCGCCCGCAAGCCCTGAGCATTTTGGCGGGAAACATCCGGGGCATTTTGGCAGGAAACTCCCAGAACTCCGGCCCGAAAAGTCGGGGCTTTTGGGCTTCAATCCCCCCCGTTCTGGGCATGCATTTGGGTGGGGATTTTGGGGGTGAAAACCCGGGAAAGTTGGGCTTGAAAATCGCGACTCTGGGGGTTCCAGACCGGGACCTTTGGGTCCTGGAAGGGGAAAAAAATCGGGGAAGATTTGGGGTTCAAAATCGGATTGTTTGGGGTTCAAGCCCGGCATTTCTGGGCTTCAAAACCCGAATCTTTTAGGGATGGATCTCCGGATTTTTGGCAGACTCATTTCAGGTGGAACATGGATCCACATCACCGATCATCCAAAAGATAAGTAGGGGGCCACGGCCTGGAGATGAGAGAGTAGTGGGTTGCGAGTTCTTGGGGCAGATTTAAAAATGAGCAGTGGGAAAAGCAATCTTCTCCAAGGGCCTCTTAGGAGAGCTAAAGGGAGAGGCTCTACTTTTGATGGCAGCTTTCAGGCGGGCAGTGCAGAACAGCTCCGGTCTGTGTTGTGTTGTCCGGTGTGCCGTGTTCCCTGGTGTGTCTTTGGGGTCCCTTTTCCCTTCTCCCCTCGAGGCCCTCACCACAAGCATGCTGTGTCGTGTTTCATGTCCCCCTGTTTGTCACGTTCTGTGTCACGGGTGTCTGCAGGTATTTGTGCCGGAGCTGTTCTGCCCTGCCGCCTGGCCTGCTGCAATAGGACAAACCATGGGGAGTGGGAATTTGTAATGTGGGCTGTACTTGGGCTCTAGATGCATTTCACTCTTTGTGCATTTCACTCTTTGGAACCTCTCAGATGGTTCTTTGGTGCAGCACCACCCCATGGGACACTTGGCTGCTCTCCTGAAGGGGTTGGTCGCTAGAATTGTAAATCCTGGAGAGTTTGTAAGTCTTCTGTCCCCAGGGAGGTACCATGCTTTGTTTACCTTTGTTCTGTTGGTTAGGCGCTGCTTCTCGTTGCAAGTATGAATTTCAAACTGCCCTGTTCTTATTTTAACTGTTTTCCTGGTTCTCTCCCTACGGCAGGGAAAGACTCTCGTCTCCTTGTCGTCAGGCTCGGTGCTGTCCAAGAAGATGCAGAGACTAAAAAAATCATAAGAAGCAAAATATGACTGCAGGGAAAAGAAGCTGGAGAGAACAGAAGGTGATATTGTTATCCTTACCCTGTATTAGAAACATCCGCTGTGCTTTGATGCTGGCAGCTGCCAGGGGCTTGTTAGCTCTTTGTAGGCAGGTGTAGGTGTTCACTTGTAGGTTTTTTCTCCGGACAAGTCAATTCAAACTTTGCTCAGCTTATATTTGCAAATTACTCTCTAGCACAGTCCAGCATGACGTTTTGAATGTTGTAAAAATACCATGTTACTTGGAAATTGCTAATGAAGAGAAGCTTTAGGGGAAAATAAGATTTCAGGGTTGGAAGATGTGAGAAGAATTTTGTGGGGATGTTAGACTGAAATAAAGCACACTTGAAGCTGGACTGGCACGCTGGCAGGTCCCCTATTAAACAGTAGTGCTGAGGTTAGCCTGGGGGTTGCCCACTGTTTCTGTAGAAATCAGTGTTTTCTGGTCTTCAGAGGTAAGCTGCTTTGAAAAGCTGGAAGGTGCAGCATGCTGACAAGCCCCGTGCTTTGGATTAAAAGTAGATTTCAGAAGGGTCCTAAGCTTTTGTCTTTTCCTAGAAGTCGATGTAATCCTGTCGAGGAGTTTTTAATTCTGTGCTGCCATGTCATCGATCAGGGCCCTGTCGTACTGATCATCATACAGATGCAAAACAAAAAATCAGACCCTGTCCCGACCACTTAGAGCCCAGAACACGATTTCCTCAGGCTGCCATTTGTGTGCCATCGGTACTCACCATGGAAGCGAGCTGGGGATTGTTGCACCCGTTGGGAACAAACCGCTTCTCGTCACACAGAAATGGAATTGGGACGACGCCTCAGCCAGCCTCTCTTTCCTGAATCTGCAGCAGAGCAGTTCCAGTCCATGCGGGCACGTGTAATCCAGTTCCTGACGATCTGAGCACACAGAGCAGCGCTCAGCTGCTGTGGGGGGCTCAGGGAGGGCAGAGTGTGCATTGTCATCTTCCTGAACCTACAGACGAATCCAAGTGAGAAGCCTCAGCGTGGAAATCAGTCGCATATATGCTAAATAAAACTTGCAGATTATTTAAGAATTGTTGTTGCTTGTTCTTTGTTGTGCTTCTGTGCTTAGAAAACCTCCCTTTACAATCAGTTCAATTCATCAATTGAACCTTTGTTTGCAGACTCTCACTGAGCAGAATTTGTTGCAGACTCAGTGCACGCTGTGCAGGCCTCCCGGGAGTGTGAGGAGCTCATGTGTGCTACTTTTTGCTTTAGGACGCTCTGAGGTATTTATTCCTTTTGGGATACATGATGAGAATTCCCAAGAGAGGTAATTATAAGGTATGACATCGGGAAAAAGCCTGTGTGGTTGGAATGTTGTTGCTGTCAAAAGTTAATTTTTTCTTAGCCAGTAGTTAGCTTTTTGCTTTATTTTTGTGGTATCAGTATTTTATTGTTTAAAAAATTCCTTCAAAATAACTTCAGTGGCTGGCCATCAGTACCTTGTTCAGATTTGCCTATTTGCTTGTAGCTAAAATGTTCACATCTTGTTTATCATTCTATTTAAGAAACTGCTGCCCAGCCAACTAATAACTGAATATCCATCTGTCTAGGACACAGGGAGAGGATTTAGGTAATGTCTTTGTTTCCAGAAAAAAGTTCCAGTGTAGTTTCTAAATAGAGGAGAAGGGGGTGAAGACTCGGGGCTCTGATGCCGTTGGGGCACCCCAAGGTCCCCAGGAGAGGGGGCCCCACTGCGGTGCAGGAGCAGGTGTGTTCTCATGTAATATTGAACAAATTATAAATATAAATATGAAAATTATAAACATGAAAATATTTTTAAAATACTTAAATAAAGCGGGTTTTCTTTATTGGTCAATAGGCAGGGTTTTGATTGTAAAAATTATAAATACAAATAATATAAAGGTAGAAATCTAAGTTTAGAAATATATAATAAATACATACAGATAAATATAAAAATTGAAAATATAAGAAAGAATTAGTTGTAGCAGTAGATGTTATACATAATTTAAATAATAATTTAAATTTATTTTAAAATTATATATATATATCATTATTAATCCAATACATCCAAAGAAACGATAAATTAAAATATGAATGTATAATTATACAAAGTATAAATAAAAAACATTTCAATATCCTTTAAAAGAAGGGGGTTTTTTATTTATTTGGTTAGAGACGGGGTTTTTATTTGGAATAATGAAAGTATTATAGAAGTATAAAACTAAATATAGAAATATACAGTCAATATAGAAAGATATTTGTAAAAACACGAACGAACGACGCCTCCTTCGGCCGAATGGAACGAGCTCAGCCGAACCAAGGCGAGACCGGCGGAACCTGACGGCCTCGAGCGAACCGAGGCCAGGCTTGCGAGGCTGCCTGAACGGAGCCGAGCTCAGCCGAACCGAGCCCGCTGCTCTCGTGCGCGCTAATTAGCGCGAGTGCGGTCACTGCCCAATGAGCTCCTGTGCCACGCCGCGCTCCCGATCGTGTCCGTGCGATGGCCGGGCCGCCCGCGGGACGCGGCAGCAGGAGAGCCCCGAGCCGGGCGAGTTTAACGTGAGGCGGCGCCGCTTGCCCGCCGTCAGGGAGCCGAGCCGAGGCGAGCTCAGCCGAACGCGGAGAGAGCGGCTCCGAGTTGGGCCGAAGCGAGCCGAGCCGCGCCGAGGGCAGAGAGCGGCTCCGAGTTCGGCCGAAGCGAGCCGAGCGGCTCCGAGTTCGGCCGAAGAGAGCCGAGCCGCGCCGAGCGCAGAGAGTGGCTCCGAGTTCGGCCGAAGCGAGCCGAGGCGAGCCGAGCGCAGAGAGCGGCTCCGAGTTCGGCCGAAGCGAGCCGAGCCGCGCCGGGCGCACTGATCGGCTCCGAGTTCGGCCGAAGCGAGCCGAGCCGCGCCGAGCGCAGAGAGCGGCTCCGAGTTCGGCCGAAGCGAGCCGAGCCGCGCCGAGCGCAGAGAGCGGCTCCGAGTTCGGCCGAAGCGAGGCGATCCGTGCCGAAGGGTCGAGTCCAGCCGAATGCAGATGACAATGGCCGAGTTTAGCCGATTAGAGCCGAGTTTAGCCGAGCAGCTGTGAGCCTTGCACGCTTGAGGTGAGCGTGCATCGTTGCCGGCCTGGGATTGAGTGAAATGCACTAAGGAAACCAGCTCTGGGGAGGGAGGCAGGGAAATCCTCTCTTAACGTTTACCAATTCTTCCGTCAAACTCATCACGGCAGGACAGCGTGAAGACTGAAAGTGTAAGAAGATGTGGAGGGAAACAGAGAATCTGGCAGGAGCATCGAACGCACAAGTGCACGAATTTTGCTTTTTGCTTGGATGTAAACTCAGAAGTTGTAAGGAATTTGGGAAGGAGAAGGGACATTTCAGAAGGAGAAGAAGAAGTTGTTACAGTCCTGGGAAAAGCTTTTGTTCTAGCTAATAAAAGAAGTTAGTTTAAATTAAAAAAAAAAAAAAGAAAGTGGTTTCTTTTTTCTTCACTATTATATTCTTTGGTGGTATATGGTGTGCTGTTTTATTTCTTGGTGTTATTAGCTCTGTGTAAATTGTTTATTGAGTCAAGCTAACTTTGCATGGGTTGTTTTGTATTTGAGGTAGGATCAATTTCAAGAGGTTTCTTTCACAGACTTCTGATAGGTATTACTGGGATTTTGGTTTTGTTTGCTGTATGCATAAACAGAGATTTGGTAGGGCCAGCTGGGCTGCTGGAGTTTTGGGTGTGAATTTATTAGATGGCTTTTGTTAAACAGAATAATTATGTAAGGTAACAGCAAATTACCCAATTACCCCATTGATCTAGCTATGTAACCTTACCACGAAGTTTTATATCTTGCCAGTTTTCTGTTCTTCTGCTCCAAGTAGTTGTTGCAAAAAAGAAAGTGCTGTTACTTTTCTGAAGAGTTTTCTTCTATAACAAGCCCTTTACTGCCCTTGAATGTGAGTCAGAGGAGCCAAACAGCTGCAGCTGCTCTGAGGGCTTGGTGGGATTCGCCCCCTCCCTTTTCCCGGGTGGCATGGGAACGAGAGGCGGGCACAATCAGGGGTATATTAACCCCAGCCGTGGCTGAGGGGCTTCATTCCCTCTCTGGGATGTGCTGGGTTAAGAGCTCTCCTCATTTCAGTGAAGAGGCTTTTTCAGCCCGTCTCAGCATCTTTTCAGCAGGTGTTTCTGGGCATCTAAAGCACAGAGGCTTGGAAGATTCTGTGAAGAAAACAGCATGGAATACAGGGAGTATTTAGGTTTGTGATTTTGGGTTTTGTGTTTAGAAGTGGTAAGGGGCTTTTGTAATTTTTAGTTTTCTTCTGATTGTTTTTTTGGTTGGATTTCTTTTGGTGGAATTTTTGGGGTTTTTTGGGGGGTTTTTGGTTGGTTTTCGTGGGTTTTTTGGATTTTTTGATGTTTTCTGTGGTTTTTTTGTTTCTGTGGGGAGTTAGTTGTTTTGGGTTTTATTGTTTTTGTGGGGTTTTGTTTGTTTCCTTTTTTTTTTTTCTTTGGGATTTTCTTTTTAAATTGAGGAGTGCAACTCCCTGAAATTCCAAGCTGTGTCAAGCACAACATTTGTTTCAGCAGATCGATCATGTCACAAGAGGGATCTGCCCAGTGTCCAAGATGATGTTTGAGATTGAGGCTTCAGGTGAGTTGAGGATTGTGACTGGGAGAGGGAGGGTGATCAGGTATCCAGTTAGGAGTTCTGGGGAGGGGGTTTGCAGGCAGCAGGGTGAGAAAGGGTGTTTATTTGAGGGCTCCCCCACACAAGGCTTCTCAGAAGCCTAGCAGAGGCATTCCCATGTCTTAGAGCACACAAGGTCCTCCACTGCACTCACAGCAATGCCATTTACCTTTGCCTTTCTCTAAGCCAGGTGCCACCCCTAATGAAGGCCACAGCCTTGGAATCAGGATGAAGCTGGAGCCTGAAGGAGCCAGGCACACTCAGGAGAGGGCAAGTAGCTGACTTGCAGGGATTTGGCGCACATAACTCTGGACTCACACTTTGGTTTTGGTTTTCTTTATTGTAGCTCACCGAGAGGCTCACAGGCCATCACAGAGCCCTCCAAGGCAGACTCATTTCAGGTGCAACGTGGATTCCCATCACCGATCATCTAAAAGATAAGTTGGGGGCCTTGGCCTGGAGATGGGAGAATAGTGGGTTGGGAGTTCTTGGGGTAGATTTGAAAATTGGCAGGAGGAAAAGCAGTCTTCTGCAAGGGCCTCTTAGGAGAGCTAAAGGGAGAGGCTCTACTTTTGATGGCAGCTTTCAGGCGGGCAGTGCAGAACAGCTCCGGTCTGTCGTGTTGTCCCGTGTTCTGTGTCCCCTGGTGTGTCTTTGGGGTCCCTTTTGCCTTCTCCCCTCAATCCCCTCACCACAAGCATGATGTGTCGTGTTTCATGTCCCCCTGTTTGCCACGTTCTGTGTCACGGGTGTCTGCAGGTATTTGTGCCGGAGCTGTTCTGCCCTGCCGCCTGGCCTGCTGCAGTAGGACAAACCATGGGGAGTTGGAATTTGTAATGTGGGCTGTACTTGGGCTCTAGATGCTGTTCCTAGATTGACATAAGGTGTTTGCAGCTTGTGAGATACCCTGGTAGTGTTTGACATATGTTGTAACTTTCTTTCAGGTGCAGATGCATTCCACGTGTGGCAGAGGGTCAGGGTTAGGAGGTGCCGGGCCTTCTTAGGAGTGCGGTGAGTAGCAGAGTGGTGGGGTTTTGGCCGATGCGGTGCCAAGATCAGGCACTGATGTTTGGTTCTCTTTACTCTAGCTGTCTGAGAGACACCAGCCCGGTGCCAGCAGGACCTTCCCAGGTGACGAGGTGGCCTTTCTTTGCACCTGACAGGGACCAGCATCCCCAGATGTCTGAGAGATAAGTAGAGGGCTGTGACCCACAGAGGGGATGAAGGCATGGTGCTGGTTTGGGAATTACTGGGAGGGGTTTTTGAGTCCAGTTTGGAGGGGGGGGGGTTTCATTAAATGGCCCCTTAGGCCCCATAAAAGCCAAGTCTCACTTTTGATCCCAGTGCTGAGGCGCGCAGGGCAGAGCAGTTCTGGTGTGTCTCGTGTCACTTGTGTGTTGTGCATTATGTGTTGTTTGTGTATCCCATGTCTTTTACCTTAGGGGGGCCTGTCAGAAACCCTGGCATCATCGTTAACATCTGTGATCTCTGCATTCTCTGGCCTGGCACCCAGGCCATAGATGCGATTCTGATACCTGTCTGAGATCCCCAGTCAAAAGTTCTCTCTTTGGAAGCATCCAGTCAGATTTCTTGTCAGGTCTTCTTCCTAGCTGTAGGGACAGCTATGCCCCACCTGGATCCATTGTGGGGAATTAGGACTTGCAATAATATGAGGTTAGGTGCAGCATTCTGACAGTCGGATTCCTAGGCATCCATCTTTGCTGTTCTTGGAATTAATCATTCAGTTATAATCTTCTTCCTCCAGGGTTCTCTGAGCCTCATCAGCTCACCATCGGTCTCAACTCAGTCATCTCCTTTTGCATTCTCTCAGTCCTTGCAGCCCTTTTCCTTGCCAAGAGTTTTCTGTTCCTGTTGTGTCCCCGTTGTCTCTCCTGTCCTGTCCTGTCTGTCCTGTGTCACGGGTGTCAGCACACATTTGGGACGGGGCTGCTCTGCCCTGCCGCATAGCCTGGTGCGATAGGAGAGGGCCCCGGGCCTTGGAACGTGCAATGTGGGGTGTAGTTGGACTCTAGATGGGATTTGTAGATGGACACAGGATATCTGGAGCTCATCAGTTATCCTGCAACAGTGTGACTCTTGTCCTAACTTTTTTTTTCAGATTGAGATGGATTAAATCTGCGCCAGAGGGCCCCATGCCGGGTGAGGGGATTGTCCCGAGCAGGTGAGGCCCCATTTGTCTCTGCAGCAGAAGTGTGTATGGTGAGTGTGTTACAGCTCTGTTCTTTGTCTTTCTTTTTAGGAAGTCAATCTGGATACCAGCAGCCAAGGTGAGCAGTGGAGAGAAGTGGTTGTTATTGCTCAGCTCTCAAGCACAACAATTTTTCAGCAGATTCATCGTGTCACAACAGAGATCAGCCCAGTGTCAAGGATGATGTTTGAGACTGAGGCTTCAGGTGAGTTGAGGATTGTGACTGGGAGAGGGAGGGTGAGCAGGTATCCAGTTAGGAGTTCTTGGGAGGGGGTTTGCAGGCAGCAGGGTGAGAAAGGGTCTTTATTTGTTTATTTGGGCCTCCCCACTCCCCACAAGGCTGTTCAGAAGCCTAGCAGAGGCATTCCCATGTCTTACAGCATACAAAGTCCTCCACTGCACTCACAGGAATGCCATTTAACTTTGCCTTTCTCTAAGCCAGGTGCCACCCCTAATAAAGGCCACAGCCTTGGAATCAGGATGAAGCTGGAGCCTGAAGGAGCCAGGCACACTCAGGAAAGGGCAAGTAGCTGCCTTGGTGGGATTTGGCCCGCAATCTGTCGACTCACACTTTGGTTTTGGTTTTCTTTATTGCAGCTGACCGAGAGGCTCACAGGCCGTCACAGAGCCCTCCAAGGCAGACTCATGTCAGGTGCAACGCGGATTCCCCTCACCGATCATCCAAAAGATAAGTTGGGGGCCACGGCCTGGAGATGACGGAGTAGTAGGTTGGGAGTTCTTGGGGAGATGCAAAAATGAGCAGTGGGAAAAGCAATCTTCTGCAAGGGCCTCTTAGGACAGCTAAAGGGAGAGGCTCTACTTTTGATGGCAGCTTTCAGGCGGGCAGTGCAGAACAGCTCCGGTCTGTGTCGTGTTGTCCAGTGTGCTGTGTTCCCTAGTGTGTCTTTGGGGTCCCTTTTGCCTTCTCCCCTCGAGGCGCTCCCCACAAGCATGATGTGTCGTGTTTCATGTCCCCCTGTTTGTCACGTTCTGTGTCACGGGTGTGTGCACATGTTTGTGCCGGAGCTGTTCTGCCCTGCCGCCTGGCCTGCTGCAATAGGACAAACCTGGGGAGTTGAATTTTGTAATGTGGGCTGTACTTGGGCTCTAGATGCTGTTCCTAGATTGACATAAGGTGTTTGCAGCTTGTGAGTTATCCTGGTGGTGTTTGACATATGTTCTAACTTTCTTTCAGGTGCAGATGCATTCCATGTGTGGCAGAGGGTCAGGGTTAGGAGGTGCCGGGCCTTCTTAGGAGCGCGGTGAGTAGCAGAGTGGTGGGGTTTTGGCCGATGCAGTGACAAGATCAGGCACTGATGTTTGGTTCTCTTTACTCTAGCTGTCTGAGAGACACCAGCCCGGTGCCAGCAGGACCTTCCCAGGTGATGAGGTGGCCTTTGTTTGCACCTGACAGGGACCAGCATCCCCAGATGTCTGAGAGATAAGTAGAGGGCTGTGACCCACAGAGGGGATGAAGGCAGGGTGCTGTTTCAGGAATTACTGGGAGGGGTTTTTGAGTCCAATTTTTGGGGGGGGGGGGGTGGGGTGGTGTGTTCATGAAGTGGCCCCTTAGGCCCCATGAAAGCCAAGTCTCACTTTTGATCACAGTGCTGAGGTGTGCAGCAGGGCAGAGCAGTCCCGGTGTGTCTGGTGTCACTTGTCTATTGTGCATTATGTGTTGTTTGTGTATCCCATGTCTTTCACTTAGGGGGCCCTGTCAGTACCCCTGGCATCATTGTTAGCCTCTGTGATCTCTGCATTCCTAGACATGGCACCCAGGCCATAGAACTTTTGACTCGGGAGCTCAGACAGGCATCAGACTCTCTTCTCTCTTTGGAAGCATCCAGTCAGATGTTGTGTCAGGTCTTGTTCTGAGCTGTATGGGCAGCTGTGCCCCACCTGGATCCATTATGGTGGTTTAGGACTTGTAATAGTACGAGGTTAGGTACAGCATTCTGACAGTAGGATTCCTAGGCATCCGTCTTTGCTGTTCTTGGAATTAATCATTCAGTTATCATCTTCTTCCTCCAGGGTTCTCTGAGCCTCATCAGCTCACCATCGGTCTCAGCTCACTCATCTCCTTTTGCATTCTCTAAGTCCTTGCAGCCATTTTCCTTGCCAAGAGATTTCTGTTCCTGTTGTGTCCCCGTTGTCTGTTCTGTCCTGTGTCACGGCTCTCAGCACACATTGGTGCCAGAGCTGCTCTGCCCTGCTGCACAGCCTGGTGCCATAGGAGAAGTCCCAGGGACTTGGGATTTGTGTTGTGGGGTGTAGTTGGACTCTAGATGGGATTTGTAGATGGGCACATCATATCTGGAGCTCATAAGTTATCCAGCAGCAGTTTGACTCTTGTTCTAACTTTTTTTTCAGATTCAGATGGATTAAATCTGTGCCAGAGGGCCCCATGCCAGGTGTGGGGATTCTCCCGAGTAGGTGAGGCCCCATTTGCCTCTGCAGCAGACCCTGTTACACCTCTCAACTTACTCTGTTACACTGCTGTTCTTTGTCTTTGTTTTAGGAAGTCAGTCTGGATGCCAGGAGTCAAGGTGAGCAGTGGAGAGAATTGGCTGTTATTGCTCAGCTCTCAAGCACAACAATTTCGCAGCAGATTCATCGTGTCACAAGAGGGATCCGCCCAGTGTCAAGGATGATGTTTGAGACTGAGGCTTCAGGTGAGTTGAGGATTGTGTTTGGGAGAGGGAGGGTGAGCAGGCATCCAGTTAGGAGTTCTTGGGATGGGGTTTGCAGGCAGCCGGGTGAGAAAGGGCCTTTATTTGTTTAATTGAGGACCCCCGACACAAGGTTGTTCAGAAGCCTTTCAGAGGCATTGCCATGTCTTAGAGCACACAAGGTCATCCACTGCACTCACAGGAATGCCATTTAACTTTGCCTTTCTCTAACCCAGGTGGCACTCCTAATGAAGGCCACAGCCCTGGAATCAGGATGAGGCTGGAGCCTGAAGGAGCCAGGCACACTCAGGAAAGGGCAAGTAGCTGCCTTGCAGGGATTTGGCCCACATAACTCTGGACTCATACTTTGGTTTTGGTTTTCTTTATTGCAGCTGACCGAGAGGCTCACAGGCCATCACGAGGCCCTCCGAGGCAGACTCATTTCAGGTGCAACGGGGATTCCCCTCACTGATCATCTAAAAGATAAGTCGGGGGCCACAGCCTGGAGATGGGAGAGTATCAGGTTGGGAGTTCTTGCACCAGATGTAAAAATGAGCAGTGGGAAAAGCAATCTTCTGCAAGGGCCTCTTAGGACAGCTAAAGGGAGAGGCTCTACTTTTGATGGCAGCTTTCAGGCGGGCAGTGCAGAACAGCTCCGGTCTGTGTCGTGTTGTCCCGTGTTCTGTGTTCCCTAGTGGGTGTTTGGGGTCCCTTTTGCCTTCTCCCCTCGAGGCCCTCACCACAAGCATGATGTGTCGTGTTTCATGTCCCCCCTGTTTGCCACGTTCTGTGTCACGGGTGTGTGCAGGTATTTGTGCTGGAGCTGTTCTGCCCTGCCGCATGGCCTGCTGCAATAGGACAAGCCTTGGGGCGTTGAAATTTGTAATGTGGGCTGTACTTGGGCTCTAGATGCTGTTTCTGGATTGACATAAGGTGTTTGCAGCTTTTGAGTTACACTGGTGGTGTTTGACATATGTTCTAACTTTCTTTCAGGTGCAGATGCATTCCACGTGTGGCAGAGGGTCGGGGTTAGGAGGTGCCGGGCCTTCTTAGGAGTGCGGTGAGTAGCAGAGTGGTGGGGTTTTGGCCGATGCGGTGCCAAGATCAGGCACTGATGTTTGGTTCTCTTTACTCTAGCTGTCTCAGAGACACCAGCCCGGTGCCAGCAGGACCTTCCCAGGTGACGAGGTAGCCTTTCGTTGCACCAGAGACCTACATCCCCAGATGTCTGAGAGATAAGTAGAGGGCTGTGACCCACAGAGGGGATGAAGGCATGGTGCTGTTTCAGGAATTACTGGGAGGGGTTTTTGATTCAGCCTTGGAGGTGGGGGGTGTTCATGAGGTGGCCCCTTAGGCCCCATAAAAGCCAAGTCTCACTTTTGATCCCAGTGCTGAGGCGCGCAGGGCAGAGCAGTCCCGGTGTGTCTGGTGTCACTTGTCTGTTGTGCATTATGTGTTGTTTGTGTATCCCATGTGTTTTACCTTAGGGGGGCCTGTCAGAAACCTTGGCATCATTGGTAGCATCCGTGATCTCTGCATTCCCTGGCCTGGCACCCAGGCCATAGATGTGATTCTGATACCTGTCTGAGATCCCCAGTCAAAAGTGCTCTCTTTGGAAGCATCCAGTCAGGTGCCTTTTCAGGTCTTGTTCTGAGCTGTAGGGACAGCTATGCCCCACCTGGATCCATTGTGGGAAATTAGGACTTGTAAGAATGTGAGGTTAGGTGCAGCATTCTGACAGTCGGATTCCTAGGCATCCATCTTTGCTGTTCTTGGAATTAATCATTCAGTTATAATCTTCTTCCTTCAGTGTTCTCTGAGCCTCATCAGCTCACCATCAGTTTGAACTCGGTCATCTCCTTTTGCATTCTCTCAGTCCTTGCAGCCATTTTCCTTGCCAAGAGATTTCTGTCTGTGTTGTGTCCCCGTTGTCTGTCCTGTCCTGTCCATCCTGTGTCACGGCTGTCAGCACACATTTGTGCCCGAGCTGCTCTGCCCTGCCGCATAGCCTGGTGCGATAGGAGAGGGCCCGGGGATTTGGAATGTGTATTGTGGGGTGTAGTTGGACTCTAGATGGGATTTGTAGATGGACACAGGATATCTGGAGCTCTTCAGTTATCATTGAACCGTCTGACTGTTGCCCTAACTTTTTTTTCAGATGCACCTCCTCAGATGACTGCAGTAGTTGTGTAGGTTCCTTCTTCTGAAAGGGAATAGGCCTCAAGAATTCATGTTCCAGAGAATTTTTGCAAGTCCTGGCTTGTATTGTATCTGCCTATGGTGGCTTATGTTGTATGTACCTATACATCTGTCTTTTATTGGATTTTGGGTAGAAAATTTATCAGTCCAGAGTGGAGACAAGTCCTAGCTGTCAGATAACCACTCGTTGACACTTCCTGTCGTCTCGCAGGTCCCCGAGGCTGCTGATTTCCCCAGGATTTGCCTTTTTACCTCAAGGAGCGGCAGCCAGAAGATGTGTCACAGCACGTTCTTCAGCATCTCGAGTAAGGGCCGCAGTGAGCGTGTAAGTGGCAAGATTGTGTGAGCGTGTGTGAGAGCACGTGGCTGTGTCTGTCTGTGTCTGCTCGTCTCTGCGTGTGTGAGTGCATGCTGACTGGATTTAACCTTGTGTGTGTGACTTTTCCTTTCCAGGTTTTGCGACTCTTTGTTAAATTTAGAATAAAAAATCCCCAGCCGGGTTGTATTGCATGAACTGACATGGTATGTACCTATGTTGGCTTAAAACCCAGAGAAACAGACGAAGATGAGCAGGAAAAAAACAGAAAAAAACCCCATGATGGACAAGAAAAAAACCCAGAAAAAACCCAGGATGGGCAAGAAAGAAATGAGAAAAAAACCCCAGAAAATAATCCCAGATTGGCAAGAAAAAACTCGGAAAAAAACCCCAAGATGGACAAGAAATAACCCAGAAAAAAATTCCAAGAAGGGCAAGAAAAGACTCAGAAACCACCCAGAAAAAGATCGCAACCAAAGTATAAATATAGAAATGTTTTTCAAGTATATGCAGATATATAAAGAATTGTTAAATTGTTTAAGATATGAAATGACATAAATAGCATATATATACAGTATTACTTGTATTATGGATCGTATTGATTTATGTTTATTTCCTATAATACACTACAATATTTATATCAATTTTACATCTATCATATCTATCGTTTGTTATATGTTACACCATGTTGATGTACTCTAGGTTTTTCTAAGTAGTTTAAAATAAAGGGGAGGTTTTTTTTTTATGTGGCAAAAGCAGGTGTTTTAGTATAAAAATTATAAATACAAATACTATAAAGGTAGAAATCTAAGAATAGAAATAGATCATAAATAGCTAAAGGTTAATATGAAAATTAAAAATATAAGAAAAAGTTGTAGCAGTGGATATGGTACGTAATTTAAAAAATAATTTATCTCTAGTATTTGAATAGGATACATATTATACATAATGAGTAATATAATACTTAAATATAAACTATAAATATAAATGTGAATGTAGTAATGCTAGCTATAAATATAAAAATATTTCAATACAGTTTCAAAGAATAGAGCTGTTTTGTATTTATTTAGTTAGGATGGGACTTTTATTTTAAATAATGAAAGCATGATAGAAATGTAATTTAAACATAGAAATCTACAATCAATGTGGAAAGATATTTATAAAAGCACAAAATATAAGTAAATATAAGTAATAGAAATAGACAGAATATATTATATAAATTACATGCCACATCAATGTCCACTATAGATATGCATGTGAATATAAATACGAAAAATAGAATTGAAAAATTTATTTCAACGTGACTTTAAATCAAGGGGGCTTGTCTGCACATATTTGTGCCGGAGCTGTTCTGCCCTGGCGCGTGGCATGCTGCAGTAGGACAAGCCTGGGAAGTTGGAATTTGTAATGTGGGCTGTACTTGGGCTCTAGATGCTATTCCTAGGTTGGCATAAGGTGTTTGCAGCTTGTGAGTTGTCCTGGAGGTGTTTGACATATGTTCTAACTTTCTTTCAGGTGCAGATGCCTTGCATCCCTGGCAGAGGGTCATGGTTAGGAGTAGGAGGTGCCCGGCCTTCTTAGGAGCACTGTGAGTAGCACACTGGTGGGGTTTTGGGTGATGTGGTGCCAAGATCAGGCACTGATGTTTAGTTTTCTCTATAATATAGCTGTCTGAGAGACACCAGTGCGGTGACAGGAGGACCTTCCCAGCTGACGAGGTGGCCTTTCTTTGCACCTGAGACCAGCATCCCCTGATGTCTGAGAGATAAGTAGAGGGCCATGACCCACAGAGGGGATGAAAGCAGAGTGCCGGTTTGGGAATTACCGGGAGGGGTTTTGGAGTCCCCTTGGAGCTGGGGGTGTCCATGAAGTGGCCCCTTAGGCCCCATGAAAGCCAAGTGTCACTTTTGATCACAGTGCTGATGTGTGCAGCAGGGCAGAGCAGTCCTGGTGTGTCTCGTGTCACTTGTCTACTGTGCCTTATGTGTTGCTTGTGTATCTCATGTCTTTTTCCTTAGCCCTTTGAGGGTCCTGTCAGAAACCCTGGCATCATTGGTAGCATCTGTCATCTCTGCATTCCTTGGCCTGGCACCCAGGCCATAGATGCAATTCTGATACCTGTCTGAGCTCCCCAGTCAAAAGTTCTCTGTTTAGAGGCATCGAGTCAGTTGTCTTTTCAGGTCTTGTTCTC
Source organism: Ammospiza caudacuta (assembly GCF_027887145.1). Lineage (NCBI taxonomy): Eukaryota > Metazoa > Chordata > Aves > Passeriformes > Passerellidae > Ammospiza > Ammospiza caudacuta. The sequence goes on along the minus strand of NC_080630.1, from coordinate 98,592 downwards.
AGTTGTATGGACAGCTATGCCCCACCAGGATCCATTATGGTGGATTAGGACTTTGTAATAATACGAAGTTAGGTAGAGGCTTCTGATTGTAGGATTCCTAGGCATCCATCTTTGCAGTTCTTGGAAGAAATAATTCAGTTTAGCATCCTCTTCCTCCAGGGTTCTCTGAGCCTCATCAGCTCACCATCGGTTTCAGCTCGGTCATCTTCTTTTGCATTCTCTCAGTCCTTGCAGCTGTTTTCCTTGCCAAGAGATTTCTGTCTGTGTCTTGTGTCCTTTGTTTGTCACGTCTGGTCTGTCCTGTGTCACGGGTGTCTGCACATATTTGGGACGGGGCTGCTCTGCCCTGCCACATAGCCAGCTGCAATAGGAGAATCCCAGGGACTTGAAGTTTGTAATGTGGGGTGTACCTGGACTCTAGACGGGATTTGTAGATGGACATAGGATCTCTGGAGCTCTTCAGTTATCATGCAACTTTTTGACTCTTGTCCTAATTTTTTTTTTCAGATTCAGATGGCTTAAATCTGTGCCAGAGGGCCCCATCCCAGGTGAGGGGATTCCCCCAAGGAGGTAAGGCCCCATTTGTCTCTGCAGCAGAAGTGTGTATGGTGACTCTGTTACAGCTCTGTTCTTTGTCTTTCTTTTTAGGAAGTCAATCTGGATACCAGCAGCCAAGGTGAGCAGCGGAGAGAAGTGGTTGTTATTGCTCAGCTCTTAGGCATAACGATTTTTCAGCAGATTCATGGTGTCACAAGAGGGATCTGCCCAGTGTCAAGGATGACGTTTGCGACTGAGGCTTCAGGTGAGTTGAGGATTGTGACTGGGAGAGGGAGGGTGAGCAGGTATCCAGTTAGGAGTTCTTGGGAGGGGGTTTGCAGGCAGCCGGGTGAGAAAGGGTGTTTATTGGAGGGCCCCCCCACACAAGGCTTCTCAGAAGCCAAATAGAGGCGTTCCCATGTCTTACAGCATACAAGGTCCTCCACTGCACTCACAGGAATGCCATTTAACTTTGCCTTTCTCTAAGCCAGGTGCCACCACTAATGAAGGCCACCGCCTGGGAATCGGGATGAAGCTGGAGCCTGAAGGAGCCAGGCACACTCAGGAGAGGGCAAGTAGCTGCCTTGCTGGGATTAGGCCCACATAACTCTGAACTCACACTTTGGTTTTGGTTTTCTTTATTGTAGCTGACCAGAGGCTAACAGGTGATCATGGGGCCCTCCGAGGCAGACTGATTTCAGGTGCAACATGGATTCCCATCACCTATCATCCAAAAGATAAGTCGGGGGCCACGGCCTGGAGATGGGAGAGTAGCAGGTTGGGCATCCCTGGGACAGATTTAAAAATTGGCATGTATGTAAGCATGTCGCCTTATATTGTGTGTACTTACACTCTATGTGGACTTGCACTGTATGCATCAGCTTATATTGTGTGTACTTACATTGTACCACTTATGATCGCAGCTGCCCTGCCCTGGCACGTAGTCACAGTTAGGTAGAACAGTTATAACAACTTTACTGTTCATCTGTCTTTCGTGGGATTTTGGGTAGAAAATTTATCAGTCCAGAGTGGGGACAAGTCCTAGCTGTCAGCCACCTGTTGACCCTTCCTGTTGTCTCACAGGTCCTCGTGGCTGCTGTTTTCCCCAGGATCTGCCATTTACCTCAAGGAGCGGCAGCCAGAAGATGTGTCAAAGCACCTTCTTCAGCATCTCAGGTAAGGGCCACAGTGAGCATGTAAGTGGAAGGAGTATGTGTGAGAGCACGTGGCTGTGTCTGTCTGCTCGTCTCTGTGTGTGTGAGCGCATGCTGACTGGATTTAACCTTGTGTGTGTGACTTTTGCTTTCCAGGTTTTGCAACTCCTTGTTAAATTTAGAATAAAAAATCCCCAGCTGCTTTCCACCCTGGCTGATTTTTTTTTTTGGTCCCGTCCAAGTAAAAACCCAGAAAAATACCACAAGACAGGCTAGAAAAGAACCAAAAAACCAAGAAAAAAAACCCAATATGGGTGAGAATACCGAGAAAAAAACCCCCAAGATGGGCAAGAAAAAAATGCAGAAAACACCCACAGAAAACCAAGAAAAAAACCCCAGGATGGGCAAGAAGAATCCCAGAAAAACAACGCTACATGGACCAGAAAAAACCCAGGAAAAACCAGAAAAAAAACCGGAAAAAAAAGGGAAAAAAATCCCAAGATGGGCAAGGAAAAAAACCCCCCCAAAAAAAACCACAAGATGGGCAAGGAGAAGATCCACAAAAAACCCAGAAAAATCACAGAAAAACCCCCAAGAAGGGCAAGAAAAAACCCAGAAAACACCCACAGAAAACCAAGGGAAAAACCCCAAGTTGGGTGAGAAAACTCCCAGGAAAAAAAACCAAGATGGACCAGAAAAAACCCTTAAAAAACCAAGGAAAAAAAAAAAAAAAAAAAAAAACGGAAAAAAAAACAAGGATAGGCAAGAACACTCCAGAAAAAACCTCAGAAAAAATCCGCAAGATGGGCAAGAAAAAACCCAGAAAAAAACACAAAAAAAACCCCCAAGATGGGCAAGAAGAAATCTGGAACAAACACCCCAAGACTGGCAAGAAAAAACGCCAAGATGGGCAAGAAAAAAGTGACGTAAAACCGGCTGCAAAGCGCGACTGTCGTAAAAGCGGCCGTAAAGCGCGACTGTCGTAAAACCGGCCGTAAAGCGCGACTGTTGTAAAAGGTGTCGTAAAGCGCGACTGTCGTAAAAGGTGTCGTAAAGCGCGACTGTCGTAAAAGGTGCCGTAAAGCGCGACTGTCGTAAAACCGGCCGTAAAGCGCGACTGTCGTAAAAGGTGCCGTAAAGCGCGACTGTCGTAAAAGGTGCCGTAAAGCGCGACTGTCGTAAAACCGGCCGTAAAGCGCGACTGTCGTAAAAGGTGCCGTAAAGCGCGACTGTCGTAAAACCGGCCGTAAAGCGCGACTGTCGTAAAAGGTGCCGTAAAGCGCGACTGTCGTAAAGACGGCCGTAAAGCGCGACTGTCGTAAAAGGTGCCGTAAAGCGCGACTGTCGTAAAAGGTGCCGTAAAGCGCGACTGTCGTAAAAACGGCCGTAAAGCGCGACTGTCGTAAAAGGTGCCGTAAAGCGCGACTGTCGTAAAAGGTGCCGTAAAGCGCGACTGTCGTAAAAGGTGCCGTAAAGCGCGACTGTCGTAAAAGGTGCCGTAAAGCGCGACTGTCGTAAAAGGTGCCGTAAAGCGCGACTGTCGTAAAAGGTGCCGTAAAGCGCGACTGTCGTAAAAGGTGCCGTAAAGCGCGACTGTCGTAAAACCGGCCGTAAAGCGCGACTGTCGTAAAAGGTGCCGTAAAGCGCGACTGTCGTAAAAGGTGCCGTAAAGCGCGACTGTCGTAAAAGCGGCCGTAAAGCGCGACTGTCGTAAAACCGGCCGTAAAGCGCGACTGTCGTAAAAGGTGCCGTAAAGCGCGACTGTCGTAAAGACGGCCGTAAAGCGCGACTGTCGTAAAAGGTGCCGTAAAGCGCGACTGTCGTAAAAGGTGCCGTAAAGCGCGACTGTCGTAAAAGGTGCCGTAAAGCGCGACTGTCGTAAAAACGGCCGTAAAGCGCGACTGTCGTAAAAGGTGCCGTAAAGCGCGACTGTCGTAAAAGGTGCCGTAAAGCGCGACTGTCGTAAAAGGTGCCGTAAAGCGCGACTGTCGTAAAGACGGCCGTAAAGCGCGACTGTCGTAAAAGCGGCCGTAAAGCGCGACTGTCGTAAAAGGTGCCGTAAAGCGCGACTGTCGTAAAACCGGCCGTAAAGCGCGACTGTCGTAAAAGCGGCCGTAAAGCGCGACTGTCGTAAAAGGTGCCGTAAAGCGCGACTGTCGTAAAAGCGGCCGTAAAGCGCGACTGTCGTAAAACCGGCCGTAAAGCGCGACTGTCGTAAAAGGTGCCGTAAAGCGCGACTGTCGTAAAGACGGCCGTAAAGCGCGACTGTCGTAAAAGGTGCCGTAAAGCGCGACTGTCGTAAAAGGTGCCGTAAAGCGCGACTGTCGTAAAAACGGCCGTAAAGCGCGACTGTCGTAAAAGGTGCCGTAAAGCGCGACTGTCGTAAAAGGTGCCGTAAAGCGCGACTGTCGTAAAAGGTGCCGTAAAGCGCGACTGTCGTAAAGACGGCCGTAAAGCGCGACTGTCGTAAAAGGTGCCGTAAAGCGCGACTGTCGTAAAAGCGGCCGTAAAGCGCGACTGTCGTAAAACCGGCCGTAAAGCGCGACTGTCGTAAAAGGTGCCGTAAAGCGCGACTGTCGTAAAAGGTGCCGTAAAGCGCGACTGTCGTAAAAGGTGCCGTAAAGCGCGACTGTCGTAAAAGGTGCCGTAAAGCGCGACTGACGTAAAAGGTGCCGTAAAGCGCGACTGTCGTAAAAGGTGCCGTAAAGCGCGACTGTCGTAAAGACGGCCGTAAAGCGCGACTGTCGTAAAAGGTGCCGTAAAGCGCGACTGTCGTAAAAGCGGCCGTAAAGCGCGACTGTCGTAAAAGGTGCCGTAAAGCGCGACTGTCGTAAAAGGTGCCGTAAAGCGCGACTGTCGTAAAAGCGGCCGTAAAGCGCGACTGTCGTAAAAGGTGCCGTAAAGCGCGACTGTCGTAAAAGGTGCCGTAAAGCGCGACTGTCGTAAAACCGGCCGTAAAGCGCGACTGTCGTAAAAGGTGCCGTAAAGCGCGACTGTCGTAAAAGGTGCCGTAAAGCGCGACTGTCGTAAAACCGGCCGTAAAGCGCGACTGTCGTAAAAGGTGCCGTAAAGCGCGACTGTCGTAAAGACGGCCGTAAAGCGCGACTGTCGTAAAAGGTGCCGTAAAGCGCGACTGTCGTAAAAGCGGCCGTAAAGCGCGACTGTCGTAAAAGGTGCCGTAAAGCGCGACTGTCGTAAAACCGGCCGTAAAGCGCGACTGTCGTAAAAGCGGCCGTAAAGCGCGACTGTCGTAAAAGGTGCCGTAAAGCGCGACTGTCGTAAAACCGGCCGTAAAGCGCGACTGTCGTAAAAGGTGCCGTAAAGCGCGACTGTCGTAAAAGGTGCCGTAAAGCGCGACTGTCGTAAAACCGGCCGTAAAGCGCGACTGTCGTAAAACCGGCCGTAAAGCGCGACTGTCGTAAAAGGTGCCGTAAAGCGCGACTGTCGTAAAAGGTGCCGTAAAGCGCGACTGTCGTAAAAGGTGCCGTAAAGCGCGACTGTCGTAAAAGGTGCCGTAAAGCGCGACTGTCGTAAAAGGTGCCGTAAAGCGCGACTGTCGTAAAAGGTGCCGTAAAGCGCGACTGTCGTAAAAGGTGCCGTAAAGCGCGACTGTCGTAAAACCGGCCGTAAAGCGCGACTGTCGTAAAAGGTGCCGTAAAGCGCGACTGTCGTAAAAGGTGCCGTAAAGCGCGACTGTCGTAAAAGGTGCCGTAAAGCGCGACTGTCGTAAAAGCGGCCGTAAAGCGCGACTGTCGTAAAAGGTGCCGTAAAGCGCGACTGTCGTAAAAGGTGCCGTAAAGCGCGACTGTCGTAAAACCGGCCGTAAAGCGCGACTGTCGTAAAAGGTGCCGTAAAGCGCGACTGTCGTAAAAGGTGCCGTAAAGCGCGACTGTCGTAAAACCGGCCGTAAAGCGCGACTGTCGTAAAACCGGCCGTAAAGCGCGACTGTCGTAAAAGGTGCCGTAAAGCGCGACTGTCGTAAAAGGTGCCGTAAAGCGCGACTGTCGTAAAAGGTGCCGTAAAGCGCGACTGTCGTAAAAGGTGCCGTAAAGCGCGACTGTCGTAAAAGGTGCCGTAAAGCGCGACTGTCGTAAAAGGTGCCGTAAAGCGCGACTGTCGTAAAAGGTGCCGTAAAGCGCGACTGTCGTAAAACCGGCCGTAAAGCGCGACTGTCGTAAAAGGTGCCGTAAAGCGCGACTGTCGTAAAAGGTGCCGTAAAGCGCGACTGTCGTAAAAGGTGCCGTAAAGCGCGACTGTCGTAAAAGCGGCCGTAAAGCGCGACTGTCGTAAAAGGTGCCGTAAAGCGCGACTGTCGTAAAACCGGCCGTAAAGCGCGACTGTCGTAAAAGGTGCCGTAAAGCGCGACTGTCGTAAAAGGTGCCGTAAAGCGCGACTGTCGTAAAACCGGCCGTAAAGCGCGACTGTCGTAAAACCGGCCGTAAAGCGCGACTGTCGTAAAAGGTGCCGTAAAGCGCGACTGTCGTAAAAGGTGCCGTAAAGCGCGACTGTCGTAAAAGGTGCCGTAAAGCGCGACTGACGTAAAAGGTGCCGTAAAGCGCGACTGTCGTAAAAGGTGCCGTAAAGCGCGACTGTCGTAAAAGGTGCCGTAAAGCGCGACTGTCGTAAAAGCGGCCGTAAAGCGCGACTGTCGTAAAACCGGCCGTAAAGCGCGACTGTCGTAAAAGCGGCCGTAAAGCGCGACTGTCGTAAAACCGGCCGTAAAGCGCGACTGTCGTAAAAGGTGCCGTAAAGCGCGACTGTCGTAAAAGGTGCCGTAAAGCGCGACTGTCGTAAAACCGGCCGTAAAGCGCGACTGTCGTAAAAGGTGCCGTAAAGCGCGACTGTCGTAAAAGGTGCCGTAAAGCGCGACTGTCGTAAAGACGGCCGTAAAGCGCGACTGTCGTAAAAAGGTGCCGTAAAGCGCGACTGTCGTAAAAGGTGCCGTAAAGCGCGACTGTCGTAAAAGGTGCCGTAAAGCGCGACTGTCGTAAAACCGGCCGTAAAGCGCGACTGTCGTAAAACCGGCCGTAAAGCGCGACTGTCGTAAAACCGGCCGTAAAGCGCGACTGTCGTAAAACCGGCCGTAAAGCGCGACTGTCGTAAAAGGTGCCGTAAAGCGCGACTGTCGTAAAACCGGCCGTAAAGCGCGACTGTCGTAAAAGGTGCCGTAAAGCGCGACTGTCGTAAAAGGTGCCGTAAAGCGCGACTGTCGTAAAACCGGCCGTAAAGCGCGACTGTCGTAAAACCGGCCGTAAAGCGCGACTGTCGTAAAAGGTGCCGTAAAGCGCGACTGTCGTAAAACCGGCCGTAAAGCGCGACTGTCGTAAAACCGGCCGTAAAGCGCGACTGTCGTAAAAGGTGCCGTAAAGCGCGACTGTCGTAAAAGCGGCCGTAAAGCGCGACTGTCGTAAAAGGTGCCGTAAAGCGCGACTGTCGTAAAAGGTGCCGTAAAGCGCGACTGACGTAAAAGGTGCCGTAAAGCGCGACTGTCGTAAAAGGTGCCGTAAAGCGCGACTGTCGTAAAGACGGCCGTAAAGCGCGACTGTCGTAAAAGGTGCCGTAAAGCGCGACTGTCGTAAAAGCGGCCGTAAAGCGCGACTGTCGTAAAAGGTGCCGTAAAGCGCGACTGTCGTAAAAGGTGCCGTAAAGCGCGACTGTCGTAAAAGGTGCCGTAAAGCGCGACTGTCGTAAAAGCGGCCGTAAAGCGCGACTGTCGTAAAAGGTGCCGTAAAGCGCGACTGTCGTAAAACCGGCCGTAAAGCGCGACTGTCGTAAAAGGTGCCGTAAAGCGCGACTGTCGTAAAACCGGCCGTAAAGCGCGACTGTCGTAAAAGGTGCCGTAAAGCGCGACTGTCGTAAAAGGTGCCGTAAAGCGCGACTGTCGTAAAACCGGCCGTAAAGCGCGACTGTCGTAAAAGGTGCCGTAAAGCGCGACTGTCGTAAAAGGTGCCGTAAAGCGCGACTGTCGTAAAACCGGCCGTAAAGCGCGACTGTCGTAAAAGGTGCCGTAAAGCGCGACTGTCTTAAAAGCGGCCGTAAAGCGCGACTGTCGTAAAAGGTGCCGTAAAGCGCGACTGTCGTAAAACCGGCCGTAAAGCGCGACTGTCGTAAAAGGTGCCGTAAAGCGCGACTGTCGTAAAACCGGCCGTAAAGCGCGACTGTCGTAAAAGGTGCCGTAAAGCGCGACTGTCGTAAAACCGGCCGTAAAGCGCGACTGTCGTAAAAGGTGCCGTAAAGCGCGACTGTCGTAAAACCGGCCGTAAAGCGCGACTGTCGTAAAAGGTGCCGTAAAGCGCGACTGTCGTAAAAGGTGCCGTAAAGCGCGACTGTCGTAAAACCGGCCGTAAAGCGCGACTGTCGTAAAAGGTGCCGTAAAGCGCGACTGTCGTAAAAGGTGCCGTAAAGCGCGACTGTCGTAAAACCGGCCGTAAAGCGCGACTGTCGTAAAAGGTGCCGTAAAGCGCGACTGTCGTAAAACCGGCCGTAAAGCGCGACTGTCGTAAAAGGTGCCGTAAAGCGCGACTGTCGTAAAAGGTGCCGTAAAGCGCGACTGTCGTAAAAGGTGCCGTAAAGCGCGACTGTCGTAAAAGGTGCCGTAAAGCGCGACTGTCGTAAAAGGTGCCGTAAAGCGCGACTGTCGTAAAAGGTGCAGTAAAGCGCGACTGACGTAAAAGGTGCCGTAAAGCGCGACTGTCGTAAAAGGTGCCGTAAAGCGCGACTGTCGTAAAACCGGCCGTAAAGCGCGACTGTCGTAAAACCGGCCGTAAAGCGCGACTGTCGTAAAAGGTGCCGTAAAGCGCGACTGTCGTAAAACCGGCCGTAAAGCGCGACTGTCGTAAAAGGTGCCGTAAAGCGCGACTGTCGTAAAAGGTGCCGTAAAACGCGACTGTCGTAAAAGGTGCCGTAAAGCGCGACTGTCGTAAAAAACGGCCGTAAAGCGCGACTGTCGTAAAAACGGCCGTAAAGCGCGACTGTCGTAAAAGGTGCCGTAAAGCGCGACTGTCGTAAAAGGTGCCGTAAAGCGCGACTGTCGTAAAAGGTGCCGTAAAGCGCGACTGTCGTAAAACCGGCCGTAAAGCGCGACTGTCGTAAAAGGCCCTAGGTAGGTTCTAGATATAGTTCTAGGTCTAGTTCTAGGTGCGTTCTATGTATGTTCTAGATGTAGTTCCGTACACTGAATATGGTCTGGGTGTGGTCTAGATTACGTTATAGGTGCATTCTAGACTGCGTTCTAGACTGCGTTCTAGGCATGTTCTGGGTTACGCTCTAAGTTTGTCCTAGAGCGCGTTCTAGGTACGTTCTAGGTTGCGTTCTAGGAGTGTTCTAGATTGCGTTCTAGGTGTGTTCTAGATTGCGTTCTAGGTGAGCGCTAGATTGCGTTCTAGGCACGTTCTAGACTCTAAATTGCGTTCTAGATTGCTTTGTATTGGCCTCTAGATTTGCGTTCTAGGTGCATTCTAGACATGTTCTAGACTCTACGAATCGTTGTAGATTGTGTTCTAGGTATGTTCTGGGTTCCGTTCTAGGTACAGTTCTAGGTACGTTCCAGAATGTTATGTTCTGTATATGTACTAGATATGTATTAAGTATGCTTCCGGATATGGTTCTAGGTATGGCTCTATGTTATATAGAATTATGTATAATATATATTAATAATATATAATACATACAATATATAATTCTATATAATCTATATAATACAATATATAAAGTATATATTCTATTTACAAATATTAATTGGTTTCACTCCAAGTATGAATTGAATTTGGCTGCTCAGTCATGCAACAAGCTGGTCCTTCATCTGAATGGATGTGCTTGCTTGAATGCTGGCCAGTGCCTGATGGCTGGAAGGCAAATGAAACTTTCCCTCACAAAACTGTGCAGTGGTATCATGGGTTGACTGGGAAAAAATAATGTATTTTCCTATGCCCGTTTCAGTTACTGTTGATTATTTTCAGATTCAGAATAGAAGCATAAATTGTCAAAGCAAAATACCAGGTGAGAATTCTCTGAGGAAGAAGGAAAAGCCAGGCGTTTTTATAATCCCTAAAAGTTTGTTCTTTAGAAGAATCCAAACATAAACTTAACTCTTGAGCATTTATGTTTATACAATTCATTGTACTCACAGGAAATAACATTAGGAATTGATTACTGCTGGTATCACCCCCTTCATAGCTGTGTGGACTAAGTTGATTCCAGTCATGTACAGAACTTGTGGGATTTTACTTCTTCAATTGTAATTGTTGTCCCAACCTCAATTTGAACCTGAAATGTCACCAGACTATCCTTTTTAGGTTAAAATAGAAAATAAAATATTGGAGCCTTTTGACTTCAGTAGTCTAACTCTGCTGAGTTTCCAGGATCCATCTGTAAATTAGTTTGGCTTTCAGCTTCCACTGTCCATAACATGTTCACTGTTCATGATTTTAACTTCAGACAGGGAACTGATGTTCAGGCAAAAATGGATGGTTTAACACATAGCTCTAGATATAGCTCTAGATATAGCTCTAGATATATAGAATTAGATATAATATATAATAATAATATATAATATATAAAATATATAATTATATATAACAATAGATATAATATTATCTATAAAGTATATATTCTATATAAGATATATTTCTATGAATACTATATATTTATATACATATTTTCAACTGCTTCTCAGATGAAAATTATTCAAGAACACTCCTCTTTCCAGACCAGTGACAAAATTGGATTTTCAGCAGAACAAAACACGTGTGAGCTCTCAGGTGGGGAGCTCCAGAGTCCTGAGCCCCCAGCTGATTCCAGTGCTGCCTTCTGTCTAATCCCAGCCTGTGTTGGCAACCTGCCCTCCCATTTCAGCAGAAATTCAGAGAGGTGAGCTGGAGTCACTGGGCACAGCACAGTGGCTGGAGCTCATCAGCCTGTTCCATACAGAAACCAGCTCTAGCAGAGTTATTCTGCTCCTGTGGTGTGCTCAGCTGGGCTGAGGTGAATCAGTCTGTTTGAATGGATTGCCTGGGAGCATCATGCAGTAATAGTCTCAAAGTGCATTGTCACCATATCCTTACCTGCTCAAGGAAAATTCCCTGGAGCTTTGAGTGCTAAGAACATGGAGTGCATGGAGGAATGGTTTCCTTCAGGCTCTCTGGTTTCCCAATATGTTTTTGGTGGCGACTGGTTCATGGAGAGGATGAGAAACAAGTATGATGTTCTGTAGAAGAAGGTTTATTAGTTCTGTTGGTCTCTGACTATATTTCTGTTATTAATCTGTTTTAGTTAGTAATTGGACAGGTCACCTGTGCATAGGACTGGGAGTTGTTATAACTCCTCTAGGTGAGGCTGTAGCATGTTTCTTCAATCCTTGGCATAGAGAGGAGTCAATACCATGTTATTTAATGGAGGCTGAAGAGTGTTTGTGCTCCTAAAATATTTGAGACAAGGAAGATCCTGTCCATAGTGATTTGATAAAGGACAGGGATCCTACCCTTTCTGTCTGTCAGTGCTGACTCACACATGTTTGTTATTTGCACCATACCACTGCCTGTGTAGCTCTTAAGACCCCCTTAGGCATCCAGACACAGTCTGTATCTCAAACAGCCTAAAAATTCAATGATGGGATGAATTCTTTTGGAGACTATTTTTCTCTTATTAGGTTCCTATCTCAAGTGAACAAACTGCTTGATTTACAGCACTGTTGTTTGAGAGGTTCCCTTGTGTAGCTGAAGATTCGTGTAATTGCTACTTTGCAGCAAATAAAAAAAATTTCTCTGGTTCAAACTGCAATTTGACTATTTCTGATGTGTAGAGCCCATTATCAGAGCCTTGATGAGGCGCAGAACAGATTTGGATGAAAATGATGAGATTTGGATGAAATGGCCCTCCATCAGGGCAGGCTACAAAGATCCTCCTCTTTGAGGTATTGGCCCTTTTGATGCATAAAATGCATGAAAATTTGCTTGAAAAGTGCAAGTTGATGAGTAAAAGAGAATTCACAGTAATTGTAGTGAAATGAAAAAAGAAAACAGGCAAAAGCATTGGAAAGAATATGTTTAATTGCATGTAATTACTTGATGTGGGTTTCAGTCAGGGAAAAAGGAAAAAGGAACATGCTAAATAGCGCTGGTGTGGCAATTACTCTTTGATGATTTTCTCAAATGACTGAACTTTGTGTATTATTAAAAAAAATAAAGATACAGCGACAACAAAAACAAAAAAAAAAAAACCCAACCAGGAAAACCACACACACTACTTTATGTTGTAAGAACTTTGCTGTATCAGTCAAAATGCTCTGCCACGTCTTTCACCTCATGATTTTTGCATGTGTAGACAAAATGAACTTTGTTTCCTGGTAATGCTGTGTCAACATGCTAGGTGGGATGCAAGTTTAATAGTTTTAACTATCAGGGTGTGAGTAAAACATTGCCTGGGTTATCTGATAGCCTAAGCACTTTGAGATGGAGCTTCTCAGTTGAACAATTTTTTGACATGCCAGGTTTGCTGACAAACAAATCTGAACAAGTTGCAGTCTGGTGAAATAAAAATACAAGAGAAGCAGAAATAGAGGTCCAATAGAGGTGGGACAAGGTTCCTAGCACTAATTCAAATGGTTTTGTCTCTAAACAAGTAATCAGACTGTGGTGGTGTTTGAGGGTCCCCAGGACAAGGGAAGAAATGACATCTGATAATGCCTCATCTTCCCTGAGGAGGCTTCCAGTAAGGAAAGGACAAATGCGGGAGTCTGGGGCTTCCCTTCTGGGAAATTGAAAATCGAGGAAGAAAACTAGATAGGGACAAAGAAAACTGATGCTATCCTTCTGATAACAGAACTGAAGTCATAAATGAATTTAGGACTGGTCCTCAGCATCTTTTAGGATTCTGTCAATGCACCTGTGACTGAGACTGGCAGTGATTTTCCCAGGTACAAAAATACAACTTCATTTCAATGTGAAGGATTAGTCAAGGTCCAGCAGTATTTTGCTTGGAAAAAAATTCTGCCTGCTATATCTGCACCAGAACAGGCTTATTGGTGGAATTCTTTTCTGCAGATGTGGCAATTTTTGGGGGGGCTGTTTTTGGTCCTAATCTGGATTATTTCTTCTGGTTTTTGTGATAACTTTCACAGATAGGCAGGTAACTGGTAGTATTCTCCCAGTCTAAGTAGGTTTCTAGGAAAATGGAGTAGTAATAAAAAAGTAGGCATAGCAAGCTAAAGAAAGAAAAGACCTGTGCTGCATCTTTGTAGCCTTTTTTTTATTTCACTGTGATGGAACACCACTCAGCTGAGTAGGGAAATATTGTCCAGTTCAGACTGTAATTGAGTAGAATCTGACTTATTTGGGGCTGAACACAAAAGTGAGGATAAATCAAGGAATTAACAAGACCGAGAGAACAGACTCTACTTTCCAAATCCCAGAGTGCCAGTGCTGGAAAGTTTATTGTAATGGAATTTCAAGCCAGGATTTCCAGGCTCAGGAGGTTTAGTTATTTTGGATGCATTTCAGATCAGCAGTGCCTGCTTGGCATGCTGTCTGCTCCTGTTGCAGCATTTAGTTTTGTGACAGGTTCTGTGTGAGAAACAAGAATGGCCCATATCAGCACACCTTGGCAGCTTTATTTCAGCTGTAGCATTTTCAAGGAGAAGTTCCACAGCTGTTATTCCTTGTAACCCTGGGCCGGTGTCTTTGCTTGAAATGGTTGAAAAGGACGTGCAAACTGAAGGCTCTTCCCCATAGAAAGGTGTCAGCTCAGCTGCTCTCGCTCCCAACGTGTGCAGAGTTACAAACACAGAGCCCTGGGGCAGCAATGCCATCAGCTGGCAGTTCAGCAGTTATAATTTACCACAGGGGATGGAATGGTTTTTTTGTGAGGGTTATCTTAGCAAGGCGCTCACTGGGGGACCCATCTGTTTCTGCTCATGTGCTTCCAAGGGTGACGTTTGCTAGCAGGGCCAAAAACCCCCCGGGAAACTGCATGTGAGCACAGTTCTCATGCGTAACCCATTGTAACTACATTTCCTCCTGTCTGTGATCTGCAGAACTCATCTGATAGGGAGTTTCTTTCCCAGTACTTTGGGTGAGTAGACTCACTAAATCCTGCTTCCTCTGTTTCTGCACTAGGGTTCATCCAGCACTGAGTACTGTGGGAATGCGTAAAATCAGAGGGGTTTGGGAAAGCTGCAAAAGGCAGGCCTCAGAGACAGCAGAACTGTGATCAGAGCTGAGCAGCAGCCATGAGATTGGTCAGCAGAAAAACTATTTAAACTGTGGAAAAGCAAGGACAAATAGAACAATGGTCTGTGTATTAACACTTGCCTAGAATGACTCCCTAAGCTACAGAAAGTTTATCTAGCAAGATATTAGGAAGTTCTAGGCTTAATACTGGAGCTCTGTGCATTGTGTTTAAGGCTCACAAGCAGGTATTGTATTTGAAATAAGCAAGCATTGTTTAACCAAAGGTACCTGTGCTTACAGTGGTTGGATAGAGCTACTGTCAATGTGCTTTTGCTTTGTGTGATTGGGCAAAAAACTGATAAAGTGAGTTGTGACATTGAGTTCTTGGTCTGCTGCCTGGGATGTGAGCTGGTGGCATCTTCCCATTGCCGTAACCATGGAATGAGGCTGATGCTGGAAAATCAAACGGCTCAAGGCAGTTCCCAGCAGCCCTGCCCTGTTTGTGATTTGTGCACAGACCCCTGCCAGTGTCAAGTACTTGGCACAGAGCTATGGTGAGAGGCACTGTGAAACTCCTGATCTCCTGCCTTCCTGCTTCCTCCCCATTTCCCTGATCCCTGAAAGCGTTTAGCCATGACAGCACTTCACTTTAGCCATGACAGCACTGCACTTCATGTTCTAACAAGTGTTGGTTGCACAGAGGTAGTGCTGAAACTGTTGATGGTGCTGTTATTAGATGACCCCTGACACTCACCAACTAACTGAGAAACTGGACACCATGAATTTCCCATTTCTCCTGAAATCACTTTCTTTCAGAAACTGCTGCACAGTCTTCCACACAACGCATTACTTAAAGGCAGAGATGAGAATTCAGGGAGTGGGGTCTGACTTCCAGCTGAGGTAATTGTGCAAGGCTACTGCCAGGGAAGAAGGGAGGCAATCCTGACTGGATTGAAAGCTGCCTCACTGTGAGCAACCCCTGAACCTGGAGAGAACATCTGAGTGCTTGTTAGGCTGCTGAGAGGTGGGTCTGACAGCTGCTCCTTGTGTGCATAAAGACACAGAAAGCACACAGTCCTGAGGAAGGGAAAGTTGGATGTTAATTGGCTCCGAGTGACTTCTGGTGCCAGGAATGCTCAGTATGGGATGATGCTGGGGATGTAAATGGCAGGAGAGAATTAATTGCATATTGTGAGTGAGGAAGGACTATGGTGCTCAGAAATGAGTTTAGCTTGTTTTGTTGGTTTTCTGGTAATTTTTCTAATTTGGGTTAATTTTGTGGTAGTGATTATGCCTAAATATTGTTCTAAGTCTGAAATTAGTACTGTGGTTATCTGTTGAAAAAGTTCTTAGTCTCTTATCAGGTTTTTTTTGTATATATATATTTGTATATATTTATTTAATTTAAATAAATATAAGTAAAAAAATATGATACAGAAAATATATATCTATTATTATATTAGAAGGTATTCTCTCTAATATATATAATATCTATGAATAAAATAAATAAAAATATCCATATAAATATCATTAAATTTTGAAAAATAAATTTACTTTCTAAATTTTAAATCTGGTTCAAATAAAGGGGTGTCCTTGGTTTTTATTTGGTTAGAGGCAGGAGTTTTATTTTAAATAATATAAGTAATATAGAAATGTGGATCTTAAGATAGAAATATATAATAAATATATAAAGAGAAATTGCTAAAGTATGAATATAAATTTATATATAAATATATGTAAGTAATAGGAAGAGTTGTAGTATAGAATATAAATAACATTATATGGGAATATAAATATAAAAATATGTAAATATAGTTTAAAAGAAAGGGAATGTTTTGGCTTTTATTTAAGTAGAGGCAGGGGTTTTATTTTGAATATTATAAGTGTTAGAGAAGTAAAAATCTTGACGCAGAAATATTTAATCAATGCATAAAAATATGTATAAAAATATATAAATATCTACTCGCATCAGATGTAATATAGAATATAAATTTATTTATAACTTGACATTGGTAAAGATAAATGTATAAGTAAGCAATAGACATTAATATATATTATAAATACAAATATGAATATAAAAATCAGACATAAGGATAAAACATATTTAAATATTTTTTAAAAGAAAGGGTTGGGGTCTTTTTTATTATTGGGTTAGAGGCAGGGTTTTTATTTTAAATAATATGAATGTAGATATTATTGTTATATATTTCTAAATATTGAGATATAAAATCAAGATATAAATATATATATATAAACACAAAATTTAAGTAAATATAAATAATAGGAAGAGATGTAATGGAGAATACAAATAAGAGTATACATTAGTATACATTTTAAATGTAAAAGTGAATATGAACCTGAAAAACAGAATTTTAAAAAATATTTAAATACAGTTGAGAAGACTGAGGTTCTTTTTGGCTTTAATGTGGGTAGAGGCAGGGGTTTTATTTTAAATAATGTAAGTGTTACAGATGTAAAAATCCTAACACAGAAAGATATAATAAATATATAAAGATATGAATAAAAGTATATAAAAATATAAGTAATAGGAACACATGTAACATAGAATATAAATTTATAAATAAATCGCTAAATATAAATGCAAAATCGATCATACATCAGTAAACATTTTAAATATAAATTTGAAAAATGTTTTTTTAAAAAACTTAAATACAGTTGAGATGAAAGGGGGTTTTATTTGCCATGTATGGGGTAGAGGCAGGGGTTTTATTTTGAGTACTGTGAGTGTTACAGAAGTAAAAATCCTAACAGAAATATATACTTACTATGTAAAAATATGTATAAACATATAAAAATAAATTTAAGTTTTAGGGATATATGCAATATGGAATAGAAATGTATTCATAAAAACAAATGTATAAATGGACAGTGTACATCAATATACATTGTAAATAGAAATGTGAATATTAATATGAAAAAAATATTTTTTTAAATATTTAATTTTTTTTTAAAGAAATTGTTGAGGTTTTGTTTTGTTTTGTTCTATTAGATTAGAGGCAGAAGGTTTTTTTTTCCTCTTCCCGGTTGTTTTGGGGCATTTATTTCAGAGTAGTTTTTGTCGGGGGTCGCCCCTGTTCTTTTTTGCCGCCTTCGCTGCCCGCAGCCCCGAGGCGCGCTGCGCCCCCGGCTGGGGCGGGCGGCAGTGCTGCCGCCTTGTGGGCAGAGCGCGGTACTGCAGCCCTGCACCGAGAGGCCGCCACCTTGGGAGTGGCGCGTCGCGGATGTCGCGGACTTTTGGTTGACCTTCTCAACAGGGCGGCGAAAAGGGCGGGGAAGTGGAGGACCGGGGTGGGTGTCAGTGGACTGCCTGCATGGAATACCGACCCCGGCGCGGCCCCGGTGGTATTTTCTGTGACGTTTCAAGTGTACCCGACACATGCTGTGGTCTCAGCGGCGCCGCGGGCGGGCGTATTTCGGCGGGTTTGTGACAGGCATGTGGGGAAACGCCTCGCTGTGCCGGGGTCCTCTGACAGCCGCTTTCCCGCCCTGAGGGAGCCGAGCCGGGCCGAATTGTTCCGAAGAGCCGAAGAGCCGAGTGTGGGCGAAAACAGCCGAGTTTCCCCGAAGAGCCGAGTGTAGCCGAAAACAGCCGAGTTTCACCGAAGAGCCGAGTGTGACCGAAAATAGCCGAGTTTCACCGAAGAGCCGAGTGTGGCCGAACACAGCCGACTTGAGCCGAAGAGCCGAGTGTAGCCGAACACAGCCGACTTGAGACGAAGAGCCGAGTGTAGCCGAACACAGCCGACTTGAGACGAAGAGCCGATGATAGCCGAGTGTAACCGATAGCCGACTGTAGCCGACATTGGCCGCATTTAGACAAAGAGCCGAATATGACCGACTTTAGCCCAACCGGGCCGAGTTCAGCCGAAGAGCCGGAAAAGCCGAATTTAGACGAAAAGCCGAACCGAAACGATTTTAGACCTAAGCCGAACCAAGCCTAATTTAGCCGAGTTTATTTAAACAGAACCGAACGACGCCGCAGCACTCTGCCTGCAGAGCGCCGGTGCAGACGGCAGGGGGCGGTGTATAAAGCGAGTATAAAATATCAACTGTATATAAGAAGGAATAAAAAGCTCTGTGTCATGTGCAGCAGTAGAAAATTTCAGGCTCCCAGGGAATAAATAGTTTTCTTTCAATCATTATAGTTTTGGGGTTTTTTTTACTCCCAGGTAGCCAGAAAGTTACTACTGCTGCTTTTTGATTCTAAAGCTAGGAAGGAAAACCAAGATTACAAATACAAGAAAAAGAAAGGGAAAGGGAAAGGGAAGGGGAAAAAAAGGAAAGGAAAGGAAAGGAAAGAAAGCAGGAGAGCAGAAGGGAAGGGAAGGGAAAGGGGTGAAAAACAGCGTTAAAAAAAGAAAAAGAGTTGGAGGGGAAAAGAGAGGGCATTCGGGAGGAGCGGTCCTGCCTCAGGTCCTTCCCCGCCCTGGGGCGAAGGACCCGTTTGATGCCCGGGAGGGACTGCAGCTCCCGGTGGCGGGGGACGGAGCCGTGGCTGTCAGCCCGAGACTCCAACTCCCGGCAGGCCCTGCTGCCGGCGCGGCGTGTGACGCAACGGCTATCGCGGCACATGAGTGGCTACCAGCCCGAGACTCCAACTCCCGGCAGGCCCTGCTGCCGGCGCGACGTGTGCCGCAACGGCCGACGCTGCCCGGCATTTTTCTCTAAATCGGCAGTAAATACAGCTGAGTAAAATTAGCTTGGTTTTCTTCCTTCTTTTTTAACTGAATTGTTTTTATTAAAAATACTATTTGAATATGTAGAAAAAGTGGGGATGTCCTGTACTATATCCTAGCTTTTCTTGTTTATAGGGTGCTCAGAAAACATGCGTCCCTTAGAGTCCCTCAGAAAGGTTCTCAGTGCGATCTCTACCAAGGTATGTATTTACTAATAAGTGATCCCTTTAGATATTTGCCTGTGTACCTTTTCCTGTAATTCAGAGCTTGCGTTCTGTGGGTTTTATGATAAACCTGTAAAATATGTAAGAATGCTTTTGCAAGTCTGAATCGTTGAAGGCAGCAGTAAGTGGATTTAGAGCCTGTTCTTGACCAGACAACGGGAAAAAGTGTGACTTTGATGCTGAACTTGTTTTTTTCATTTTTCATTTGACTTGTCTGGAATGATTTAGGAATAGAGAGAGCTAGAAAAAGAGAGAAATAGAATTGATTATTGAGCACTCCTCAAATGCTCACCACGATTCAGTGTAGAGCCGAAGTGAAGGGTGATGGAACAGAGCTCTGTGCTTTAGAAGGAAATAAATTTAAACCTGACCTCCGCACAGAGTCTCACTAACTTCTTTTGTTTTAAAATACAAAATATTATTAGGAAGTGTTGGAAGTTAGTGTTTTGGGAAAGAAACGGCAGTTCCACAGAACATTCCATTTAACAGAGGCTCTGGGAAGGATTCATGTTGTAACTGCTGTCACTGCAATCAGTTGGTGGTTCAGCCTTGAAATGTGCACTTGCCCTTCTATAAAGCACTGTTTTGTTTGCCTTTCAGTGCTATGAGTCTTGATAAATTGGAGAAGAGCCCAAGAGCAATTTTTCATCCCTTGATATAAAAGGTAGGAAGTGACTTTTTTTGGTTTGGTTCTTTTTCTTTATTATTTCCTGGAAATAAAAGTAATTAAGTATAGGTACTACTGGTTTGTTTCTTCCAGTAGCAGATGATAACAATAGCAGTAGTAATAGTAAAAATAATAATAGAAATAATAATAATAGCAATGTAATACTACCTAAACTGTCTTTATCCATTGAACTGGCCATTTCAAATCAAAACTTCTAAACACAAATCAAACCATCATCCTCGTAGAATCTTTCACAGCAGTGGGCTATAGATCCTGGTTTTGTTGACAGGATTTATTGGTTCTGGAATAGCAAGAGGGAAGTACAAGCCTAACTACTTCTAGCTCACAGACCCATCCAGTGAATACTGCTTTGTGTTTTGGTGGGCTTGTGATGACTTTGAAATCAATTGCTCATTCCAGTAAAAAAAATTAATGTTTTTTTGAACCTGACAGCAGAAATAACTTTAGGCACCAACTTAATAATAACAGATCACCAATTTAAGTTCATAATTTTATGCTGTACTATCAAAGTTTAAAGGTAAATTTTTACTTATTAGGAGATGGTATAAAGTGTATGTTCCAATGTGTTGGATGTATGCAAAGGTACATACGTACCCGAAAGTCCTTAGAGGAAACAAATTTTTACGTCTGCTGTTTGATTGTTTATCATACAATATTTGGTTTTATTTCCCAGGGATCGGTGAATTTTAACTTTGGAGTCCTCTGTGCTAAGGATGCTCAGCCTACAGATGATGAAATGTTCAGTAATGGTGAGTTTTTCACCTTCTCTTTAATTGCTATGCTGATCTGAATAAGAAAAAAACAAAAGCAAGAGAAAAAAAAAGGATGGTTTATTATTTTTTACGCTGTTATGTTTGTTTCCTCAGTATTTGCTGCAGCTCTGCGAACCCAAGCTTTGGGTTCCTTCTGTCCCACTGGGAGTTGCCCAGTTTGGTTGCATCTGGTGAAATTCACCCTGAGACCTTACAGAGCTAGCTCAAACTACGTGAGAGCCATTTGCAGTTCTCTCCAGACACCTGGAGAATGGGTGATGTTTCTGAGGGTCTGGCAAGTATACTTGTATCAAAACTCAGTCTGTGAAATTTCTGGGGAAAACCCTTCTGTGTCCTGAAGGGTTCAAACTCTGGTGAGGATCCAGTTATCAGGTGCTCACCTGGATGGTTCCAGCTCTTAAAGTGAACACTTGTACTCTTACCCTGTAGTTTACATCTATTGTATTTTTGTTATTTTGCAAGATTTTACGGCTTTGCAAAATATTGTGCATTTCACTCTTTGGAACCTCTCAGATCGTTCTTTGGTGCAGCACCATCCCATGGGACACTTGGCTGCCGTCCTGAAGGGGTTGGTCGCTAGAATTGTAAATCCTGGAGAGTTTGTAAGTCTTCTGTCCCCAGGGAGGTACCATGCTTTGTTTACTTTTGTTCTGTTTGTTAGGCGCTGCTTCTCATTGGAAGTATGAATTTCAAACTACCCTGTTCTTATTTTAACTGTTTTCCTGGTTCTCTCCCTACGGCAGGGAAAGACTCTCGTATCCTTGTCGTCGGGCTCGGTGCTGTCCAAGAAGATGCAGAGACTAAAAAAATCATAAGAAGCAAAATATGACTGCAGGGAAAACAAGCTGGAGAGAACAAAAGGTGATATTGTTACCCTTACCCTGTATTAGAAACATCCGCTGTGCTTTGATGCTGGCAGCTGCCAGGGGCTTGTTAGCTCTTTGTAGGCAGGTGTAGGTGTTCACTTGTAGGTTTTTTCTCTGGACAAGTCAATTCAAACTTTGCTAAGCTTATATTTGCAAATTACTCTCTAGCACAGTCCAGCATGACATTTTTGAATGTTGTAAAAATACCATGTTACTTGGAAATTGCTAATGATGAGAAGCTTTAGGGAAAAATAAGATGTCAGGGTTGGGAGATGTGAGAAGAATTTTGAGGGGATGTTAGACTGAAATAAAGCACACTTGAAGCTGGACTGGCACGCTGGCAGATCCCCTATTAAACAGTAGTGCTGAGATTAGCCTGGGGGTTGCCCGTTGTTTCTGTAGAAATCAATGTTTTCTGGTCTTCAGAGGTAAGCTGCTTTGAAAAGCTGGAAGGCACAGCATAGTGACAATCCGTGTGCTTCGCATTAAAAATAGATTTCAGAAGGGTCCTAGGCTTTTGTCTTTTCCTAGAAGTCGATGTAATCCTATTGAGGAGTTTTTAATTCTGTGCTGCCATGTCATCGATCAGGGCCCTGTCGTACTAATCATCATACAGATGCAAAACAAAAAATCAGACCCTGTCCCGACCACTTAGAGCCCAGAACACGATTTCCTCAGGCTGCCATTTGTGTGCCATCGGTACTCACCATGGAAGCGAGCTGGGGATTGTTGCACCCGTTGGGAACAAACCGCTTCTCGTCACACAGAAATGGAATTGGGACGACGCCTCAGCCAGCCTCTCTCTCCTGAATCTGCAGCAGAGCAGTTCCAGTCCATGCGGGCAATCCAGTTCCTGACGATCTGAGCGCACGGAGCAGCGCTCAGCTGCTGTGGGGGGCTCAGGGAGGGCAGAGTGTGCATTGTCATCTTCCTGAACCTACAGACGCGAATCAAAGTGAGAAGCCACAGGGTGGAAATCAGTCGCATATATGCTAAATAAAACTTGCAGGTTTTTTTTAAGAATTGTTTTTGCTTGTTCTTTGTTGTGCTTCTGTGCTTAGAAAACCTCCCTTTACAATCAGTTCAATTCATCAATTGAACCTTTGTTTGCAGACTCTCACTGAGCAGAATTTGTTGCAGACTCAGTGCACGCTGTGCAGGCCTCCCGGGAGTGTGAGGAGCTCATGTGCGCTACTTTTTGCTTTAGGACGCTCTGAGGTATTTATTCCTTTTGGGATACATGATGAGAATTCCCAAGAGAGGTAGTTATAAGGTATGACATCGGGAAAAAGCCTGTGTGGTTGGAATGTTGTTGCTGTCAAAAGTTAATTTTTTCTTAGCCAGTAGTTAGCTTTTTGCTTTATTTTTGTGGTATCAATATTTTATTGTTTAAAAAATTCCTTCAAAATAACTTCAGTGGTCGCCCACCAGTACCTTGTTCAGATTTGCCTATTTGCTTGTAGCTGAAATGTTCACATCTTGTTTATCATTCTATTTAAGAAACTGCTGCCCAGCCAACTAATAACTGAATATCCATCTGTCTAGGACACGGGGAGAGGATTTAGGTAATGTCTTTATTTCCAGAAAAAAGTTCCAGTGTAGTTTCTAAATAGAGGAGAAGGGGGTGAAGACTCGGGGCTCTGATGCCGTTGGGGCACCCCAAGGTCCCCAGGAGAGGGGGCCCCACTGCGGTGCAGGAGCAGGTGTGTTCTCATGTAATATTGAACAAATTATAAATATAAATATGAAAATTATAAACATGAAAATATTTTTAAAATACTTAAATAAAGCGGGTTTTCTTTATTGGTCAATAGGCAGTGTTTTGATTGTAAAAATTATAAATGCAAATAATATAAAGGTAGAAATCTAAGTTTAGAAATATATAATAAATACATACAGATAAATATAAAAATTTAAAATATCAGAAAAAATTAGTTGTAGCAGTAGATATTATACATAATTTAAATAATAATTTAAATCTATTTTAAAATTTTATATATATATCATTATTAATGTAATACATCCAAAGAAACGATAAATTAAAATATGAATGTATAATTATACAAAGTATAAATAAAAAATATTGCAGTATCCTTTAAAAGAAGGGTTTTTTTATTTATTTGGTTAGAGACGGGGTTTTTATTTGGAATAATGGAAGTATTATAGAAGTATAAAATTAAATATAGAAATATACAGTCAATATAGAAAGATATTTGTAAAAACACGAGCGAACGACGCCTCCTTCGGCCGAACCAAGGCGAGACCGGCGGAACCTGACGGCCTCGAGCGAACCGAGGCCAGGCTTGCGAGGCTGCCTGAACGGAGCCGAGCTCAGCCGAACCGAGCCCGCTGCTCTCGTGCGCGCTAATTAGCGCGAGTGCGGTCACTGCCCAATGAGCTCCTGTGCCACGCCGCGCTCCCGATCGTGTCCGTGCGATGGCCGGGCCGCCCGCGGGACGCGGCAGCAGGAGAGCCCCGAGCCGGGCGAGTTTAACGTGAGGCGGCGCCGCTTGCCCGCCGTCAGGGAGCCGAGCCGAGGCGAGCTCAGCCGAACGCGGAGAGAGCGGCTCCGAGTTGGGCCGAAGCGAGCCGAGCCGCGCCGAGGGCAGAGAGCGGCTCCGAGTTCGGCCGAAGTGAGCCGAGGCGCGCCGAGCGCACAGAGAGCGGCTCCGAGTTCGGCCGAAGAGAGCCGAGGCGCGCCGAGCGCACTGATCGGCTCCGAGTTCGGCCGAAGCGAGCCGAGGCGCGCCGAGCGCACTGATCGGCTCCGAGTTCGGCCGAAGAGAGCCGAGGCGCGCCGAGCGCAGAGAGCGGCTCCGAGTTCGGCCGAAGCGAGCCGAGCCGCGCCGAGCGCACTGATCGGCTCCGAGTTCGGCCGAAGCGAGCCGAGCCGCGCCGGGCGCACTGATCGGCTCCGAGTTCGGCCGAAGCGAGCCGACCCGCGCCGGGCGCAGAGAGCGGCTCCGAGTTCGGCCGAAGCGAGCCGAGCCGCGCCGGGCGCACAGAGAGGCTCCGAGTTCGGCCGAAGCGAGCCGAGGCGCGCCGAGCGCAGAGAGCGGCTCCGAGTTCGGCCGAAGCGAGCCGAGGCGCGCCGGGCGCACTGATCGGCTCCGAGTTCGGCCGAAGCGAGCCGAGCCGCGCCGGGCGCACAGAGAGGCTCCGAGTTCGGCCGAAGCGAGCCGAGCCGCGCCGGGCGCACTGATCGGCTCCGAGTTCGGCCGAAGCGAGCCGAGCCGCGCCGGGCGCACAGAGAGCGGCTCCGAGTTCGGCCGAAGCGAGCCGACCCGCGCCGAGCGCAGAGAGCGGCTCCGAGTTCGACCGAAGCGAGCCGAGCCGCGCCGGGCGCACAGAGAGCGGCTCCGAGTTCGGCCGAAGCGAGCCGAGGCGCGTCGAGCGCAGAGAGCGGCTCCGAGTTCGGCCGAAGCGAGGCGATCCGTGCCGAAGGGTCGAGTCCAGCCGAATGCAGATGACAATGGCCGAGTTTAGCCGATTAGAGCCGAGTTTAGCCGAGCAGCTGTGAGCCTTGCACGCTTGAGGTGAGCGTGCATCGTTGCCGGCCTGGGATTGAGTGAAATGCACTAAGGAAACCAGCTCTGGGGAGGGAGGCAGGGAAATCCTCTCTTAACGTTTACCAATTCGTCCGTCAAACTCATCACGGCAGGACAGAGTGAAGACTGAAAGTGTAAGAAGATGTGGAGGGAAACAGAGAATCTGGCAGGAGCATCGAACGCACAAGTGCACGAATTTTGCTTTTTGCTTGGATGTAAACTCAGAAGTTGTAAGGAATTTGGGAAGGAGAAGGGACATTTCAGAAGGAGAAGAAGTTGTTGTTGGAGTCCTGGCAAAAGCTTTAAAAAAAAAAAAAAAAGTGGTTTCTTTTTTCTTCACTATTATATTCTTTGGTGGTATATGGTGTGCTGTTTTATTTCTTGGTGTTATTAGCTCTGTGTAAATTGTTTATTGAGTCAAGCTAACTTTGCATGGGTTGTTTTGTATTTGAGGTAGGATCAATTTCAAGAGGTTTCTTTCACAGACTTCTGATAGGTATTACTGGGATTTTGGTTTTGTTTACTGTATGCATAAACATAGAGATTTGGTAGGGCCAGCTGGGCTGCTGGAGTTTTGGGTGTGAATTTATTAGATGGCTTTTGGTAAACACAGAATAATTATGTAAGGTAACAGCAAATTACCCAATTACCCAATTGATCTAGCTATGTAACCTTACCACAAAGTTTTATATCTTGCCAGTTTTCTGTTCTTCTGCTCCAAGTAGTTGTTGCAAAAAAAGAAAGCACTGTTACTTTTCTGAAAAGTTTTCTTCTATAACAAGCCCTTTACTGCCCTTGAATGTGAGTCAGAGGAGCCAAACAGCTGCAGCTGCTCTGAGGGCTTGGTGGGATTCGCCCCCTCCCTTTTCCCGGGTGGCATGGGAACGAGAGGCGGGCACAATCAGGGGTATATTAACCCCAGCCGTGGCTGAGGGGCTTCATTCCCTCTCTGGGATGTGCTGGGGTAAGAGCTCTCCTCATTTCAGTGAAGAGGCTTTTTCAGCCCGTCTCAGCATCTTTTCAGCAGGTGTTTCTGGGCATCTAAAGCACAGAGGCTTGGAAGATTCTGTGAAGAAAACAGCATGGAATACAGGGAGTATTTAGGTTTGTGATTTTGGGTTTTGTGTTTAGGAGTGGTAAGGTGCTTTTGTAATTTTTAGTTTTGCTCTGGTTGTTTTTTTGGTTGGATTTCTTTTGGTGGAATTTTTGGTTTTTTTTTGGTTTTCATTTTGGGGTTTTTAGTTGGTTTTTGTGGGGGTTTTGGATTTTTTGATGTTTTCTGTGGTTTTTTTGTTTCTGTGGGGAGTTAGGTGTTTTGGGATTTATTGTTTGTGTGGGTTTTGTTTGTTTGGTTTTTTTTCTTTGTTTGTTTTTGGGATTGGTTTTGTTGGTTTTTTTTTGTTTTGTTTTTTTTTTTAATTGAGGAGTGCAACTCCCTGAGATTCCAAGCTGTGTCAAGCACAACATTTTATTCAGCAGATTGATCATGTCACAAGAGGGATCCGCCCAAGGTCCAAGATGATGTTTGAGATTGAGGCTTCAGGTGAGTTGAGGATTGTGACTGGGAGAGGGAGGGTGAGCAGTTAGGAGTTCTTGGGAGGGAGTTTGCAGGCAGCAGGGTGAGAAAGGGTCTTTATTTGTTTATTTGAGGCCTCCCCCACACAAGGCTTCTCAGAAGCCTAGCAGAGGCATTCCCATGTCTTACAGCACACAAGGTCATCCACTGCACTCAGGGGAATGCCATTTAACTTTGCCTTTCTCTAACCCAGGTGCCACTCCTAATGAAGGCCTTGGAATCATGATGAAGCTGGAGCCTGAAGGAGCCAGGCACACTCAGGAGAGGGCAAGTAGCTGCCTTGGTGGGATTTGGCCCACATAACTCTGGACTCATACTTTGGTTTTGGTTTTCTTTATTGTAGCTCACCGAGAGGCTCACAGGCCATCACGAGGCCCTCCGAGGCAGACTCATTTCAGGTGCAGCGTGGATTCCCATCATCGATCATCCAAAAGATAAGTTGAGGGCCTTGGCCTGGAGATGAGAGAATAGTGGGTTGGGAGTTCTTGGGGCAGATTTGAAAATTGGCAGCCGGAAAAGCAATCTTCTCCAAGGGCCTCTTAGGACAGCTAAAGGGAGAGGCTCTCCTTTTGATGGCAGCTTTCAGGCGGGCAGTGCAGAACAGCTCCGGTCTGTGTTGTGTTGTCCAGTGTTCTGTGTTCCCTAGTGTGTCTTTGGGGTCCCTTTTGCCTTCTCCCCTCGAGACCCTCACCACAAGCATGATGTGTCGTGTTTCATGTCCCCCCTGTTTGCCACGTTCTGTGTCACGGGTGTGTGCACACATTTGTGCCGGAGCTGTTCTGCCCTGCCGCATGGCCTGCTGCAGTAGGAGAAACCGTGGGGCGTTGGAATTTGTAATGCTGGCTGTACTTGGGCTCTAGATGCTATTCCTAGATTGACATAAGGTGTTTGCACCTTTTGAGTTATCCTGGTGGTGTTTGGCATATGTTGTAACTTTCTTTCAGGTGCAGACGCATTCCATGTGTGGCAGGGGGTCAGAGTTAGGAGGTGCCGGGCCTTCTTAGGAGCGCGGTGAGTAGCTGAGTGGTGGCGTTTTGGCCGATGTGGTGCCAAGATCAGGGACTGATGTTTGGTTCTCTTTACTCTAGCTGTCTCAGAGACACCAGCCCAGTGCCAGCAGGACCTTCCCAGCTGACGAGGTGGCCTTTCTCTGCACCGGACAGGGACCAGCATCCCCAGATGTCTGAGAGATAAGTAGAGGGCTGTGACCCACAGAGGGGATGAAAGCAGGGTGCTGGTTTGGGAATTCCTGGGAGGGGGTTTTGAGTCCAGTTTTGGGGGGGGGGGGTGTGGTGTGTTCATGAAGTGGCCCCTTAGGCCCCATAAAAGCCAAGTCTCACTTTTGATTGCAGTGCTGAGGTGTGCAGAAGGGCAGAGCAGTCCCGGTGTGCATCGTGTCACTTGTCTATTGTGCATTATGTGTTGTTTGCGTATGCCATATCTTTCACTTAGGGGGGCCTGTGAGAAACCCTGGCATCATTGTTAGCCTCTGTGATCTCTGCACTCCTTGGCCTGGCGCCCAGGCCACAGAACTTTTGACTAGGGAGCTCAGACAAGCATCAGACTCTCTTCTCTCTTTGGAAGCATCCAGTCAGACGTCTTTTCAGGTCTTGTTCTGAGCTGTATGGACAGCTGTGCCCCACCTGGATCCATTATGGTGGATTAGGACTTGTAATATTACGAGGTTAGGTAGAGGATTTTGACTGTAGGATTCCTAGGCATCAGTCTTTGCTGTTCTTGGAATAAATCATTCAGTAATCATCTTCTTCCTCCAGGGTTCTCTGAGCCTCATCAGCTCACCATCGGTCTCAGCTCACTCATCTCCTTTTGCATTCTCTCAGTCCTTGCAGCCATTTTCCTTGCCAAGAGATTTCTGTTCCTGTTGTGTCCCCGTTGTCTGTCCTATCCTGTGTCACGGCTGTCAGCACACGTTTGTGCCCGAGCTGCTCTGCCCTGCTGCACAGCCTGGTGCGATAGGAGAAGTCCCAGGGACTTGGAGTTTGTAATGTGGGGTGTAGTTGGACTCTAGATGGGATTTGTAGATGGACACAGGACATCTGGAGCTCATCAGTTATCCTGCCACAGTGCAACTCTTGTCCTAACTTTTTTTTCAGGTTCAGATGGATTAAATGTGTGCCAGAGGGCCCCATGCCAGGTGTGGGGATTCTCCTGAGTAGGTGAGGCCCCATTTGCCTCTGCAGCAGACTCTGTTACACCTCTCAACTGACTCTGTTACACTGCTGTTCTTTGTCTTTCTTTTAGGAAGTAAATCTGGATGCCAGCAGTCAACGTGAGCAGTGGAGAGAATTGGTTGTTATTGCTCAGCTCTCAAGCACAACAATTTCGCAGCAGATTCATCGTGTCACAAGAGGGATCTGCCCAGTGTCAAGGATGATGTTTGAGATTGAGGCTTCAGGTGAGTTGAGGATGGTGCCTGGGAGAGGGAGGGTGATCAGGTATCCAGTTTAGGATTTCTTGGGAGCGGGTTTGCAAGCAGCAGGGTGAGAAAGGGTGTTTATTTGAGGGCCCCCCCACACAAGGCTGTTCAGAAGCCTAGCAGAGGCATTCCCATGGCTTTACAGCATACAAGGTGATCCACTGCACTCAGAGGAATGCCATTTAACTTTGTCTTTCTGTAACCCAGGTGCCACTGCTAATAAAGGCCACAGCCTTGGAATCAGGATGAAGCTGGAGCCTGAAGGAGCCAGGCACACTCAGGAGAGGGCAAGTAGCTGACTTGCAGGGATTTGGCCCACATAACTCTGGACTCACTCTTTGATTTTGGTTTTCTTGATTGCAGCTGACCGAGAGGCTCACAGGCCATCACAGAGCCCTCCAAGGCAGACTCATTTCAGGTGCAGCGTGGATTCCATTCACCGATCATCCAAAAGATAAGTCGGGGGCCACAGCCTGGAGATGGTGGAGTAGCAGGTTGGGAGTTTTTGGGACAGATTCAAAAATGAGCAGAGAGGAAAGCAATCTTCTCCAAAGGCCTCTTAGGACAGCTAAAGGGAGAGGCTCTACTTTTGATGGCAGCTTTCAGGCGGGCAGTGCAGAACAGCTCCGGTCTGTATCCTGTTGTCCGGTGTGCTGTGTTCCCTAGTGTGTCTTTGGGGTCCCTTTTGCCTTCTCCCCTCGAGACCCTCACCACAAGCATGATGTGTCGTGTTTCATGTCCCCCTGTTTGTCACTTTCTGTGTCACGGGTGTGTGCACAGATTTGTGCCAGAGCTGTTCTGCCCTGCCGCATGGCCTGCTGCAATAAGACGAACCATAGGGAGGGGGAATTTGTAATGTTGGCTGTACTTGGGCTCTAGATGCTATTCCTAGATTGACATAAGGTGTTTGCAGCTTGTGAGTAACCCTGGTGGTGTTTGACATATGTTCTAACTTTCTTTCAGGTGCAGATGCATTCCACGTGTGGCAGAGGGTCAGGGTTAGGAGGTGCCGGGCCTTCTTAGGAGCGCGGTGAGTAGCAGAGCGGTGGGGTTTTGGCCAATGCGGTGCCAAGATCAGGCCCTGATGTTTGGTTCTCTTTAATCTAGCTGTCTGAGAGACCCCAGCCCGGTGCCAGCAGGACCTTCCCAGCTGACGAGGTGGCCTTTCTTTGCACCTGACACAGACTGGCATCCCCAGATGTCTGAGAGATAAGTAGAGGGCTGCGACCCACAGTGGGGATGAAGGCATGGTGCTTGTTTGGGAATTCCTGGGAGGGGTTTTTGAGTCCAGTTTGGAGCGGGGGGTGTTCATTAAACGGCTCGTTAGGCCCCATGAAAGCCAAGTCTCACTTTTGATCACAGTGCTGAGGTGTGCAGCAGGGCAGAGCAGTCCCCGTGTGCATCGTGTCACTTGTCTGTTGTGCATTGTGTGTTGTTTTGTGTATCTCCTGTCTTCTACCTTAGGCCTTTGAGGGCCCTGTCAGTACCCCTGGCATCACTGTTAGTATCTGTAATCTCTGCATTCCCTGGTCTGGCACCCGGGCCACAGAGCTTTTGACTCGCGAGCTCAGACAGGCATCAGACTCTCTTCTCTCTTTGGAAGCATCCAGTCAGACGTCTTTTCAGGTCTTGTTCTGAGCTGTATGGACAGCTGTGCCCCACCTGGATCCATTATGGTGGATTAGGACTTGTAATATTACGAGGTTAGGTAGAGGATTTTGACTGTAGGATTCCTAGGCATCCGTCTTTTTGCTGTTCTTGGAATTAATCATTCAGTAATCATCTTCTTCCTTCAGAGTTCTCTGAGCCTCATCAGCTCACCATCGGTCTCAGCTCGGTCATCTCCTTTTGCATCTTCTCAGTCCTTGCAGCCATTTTCCTTGCCAAGAGATTTCTGTCTGTGTCTTGTGCCTATTGTTTGTCACGTCCTGTCCTGTGTCACGGGTGTCTGCACACATTTGGGATGGGGCTGCTCTGCCGTGCTGCACAGCCTGGTGCGATAGGAGAAGTCTTGGAGACTTGGAGTTTGTAATGTGGGGTGTAGTTGGACTCTAGATGGGATTTGTAGATGGACACAGGACATCTGGAGCTCATCAGTTATCCTGCCACAGTGTGACTCTTGTCCTAACTTTTTTTTCAGGTTCAGATGGATTAAATGTGTGCCAGAGGGCCCCATCCCGGGTGAGGGGATTGCCCCGAGCCGGTGAGGCCCCATTTGTCTCTGCAGCAGAAGTGTGTATGGTGAGTGTGTTACAGCTCTGTTCTTTGTCTTTCTTTTCAGGATGTCAATCTGGATGCCAGCAGTCAAGGTGAGCAGTGGACAGAACTGGCTGTTATTGCTCAGCTCTCAAGCACAACAATTTTTCAGCAGATTCATCGTGTCACAAGAGGGATCTGCCCAGTGTCAAGGATGATGTTTGAGATTGAGGCTTCAGGTGAGTTGAGGATGGTGACTGGGAGAGGGAGGGTGATCAGGTATCCAGTTTAGGAGTTCTTAGGAGGGGGTTTGCAAGCAGCAGGGTGAGAAAGGGTGTTTATTTGAGGGCACCCCACACAAGGCTGAGAAGCCTAGCAGAGGCATTGCCATGTCTCAGAGCACACAAGGTGATCCACTGCACTCAGAGGAATGCCATTTAACTTTGTCTTTCTGTAACCCAGGTGCCACTCCTAATGAAGGCCACAGCCTTGGAATCAGGATGAAGCTGGAGCCTGAAGGAGCCAGGCACACTCAGGAGAGAGCAAGTAGCTGCCTTGGTGGGATTTGGCCCACATAACTCTGGACTCATACTTTGGTTTTGGTTTTCTTGATTGCAGCTGACCGAGAGGCTCACAGGCCATCACAGAGCCCTCCAAGGCAGACTCATTTCAGGTGCAGCGTGGATTCCCCTCACCGATCATCTAAAAGATAAGTCGGGGGCCGCGGTCTGGAGATGAGACGATGGGAGAGTATCAGGTTGGCAGTTCTTTGGCCAGATTTAAAAATTGGCAGTGGGGAAAGCAATCTTCTCCAAAGGCCTCTTAGGACTGCTAAAGGGAGAGGCTCTACTTTTGATGGCAGCTTTCAGGCGGGCAGTGCAGAACAGCTCCGGTCTGTATCCTGTTGTCCGGTGTGCTGTGTTCCCTAGTGTGTCTTTGGGGTCCCTTTTGCCTTCTCCCCTCGAGACCCTCACCACAAGCATGATGTGTCGTGTTTCATGTCCCCCTGTTTGTCACTTTCTGTGTCACGGGTGTGTGCACAGATTTGTGCCAGAGCTGTTCTGCCCTGCCGCATGGCCTGCTGCAATAAGACGAACCATAGGGAGGGGGAATTTGTAATGTTGGCTGTACTTGGGCTCTAGATGCTATTCCTAGATTGACATAAGGTGTTTGCAGCTTGTGAGTAACCCTGGTGGTGTTTGACATATGTTCTAACTTTCTTTCAGGTGCAGATGCATTCCACGTGTGGCAGAGGGTCAGGGTTAGGAGGTGCCGGGCCTTCTTAGGAGCGCGGTGAGTAGCAGAGCGGTGGGGTTTTGGCCAATGCGGTGCCAAGATCAGGCACTGATGTTTGGTTCTCTTTACTCTAGCTGTCTCAGAGACACCAGCCCGGTGCCAGCAGGACCTTCCCGTTTGACAAGGTGAGCTTTCTTTGCACCCGAGACCCGCATCCCCAGCTGTATGAGAGATAAGTAGAGGGCTACGACCCACAGTGGGGATGAAGTCATGGTGCTGTTTCGGGAAATACTGGGTGGAGTTTTTGATTCAGCTTTGGAGGTGGGGGATGTTCATGAGGTGGCCCCTTAGGCCTCATAAAAGCAAAGTCTCACTTTTGATCACAGTGTTGAGGTGTGCAGGGCAGAGCAGTCCCGGTGTGTCTCGTGTCACTTGTCTGTTGTGCTTTATGTGTTGTTTGTGTATCCAATGTCTTTTACCTTTGGAGGGCCCTGTCAGTACCCCTGGCATCATTGTTAGCATCTCTGATCTCTGCATTCCCTGGCCCGGCACCCAGGCCATATATGAGTTTCTGATACCTGTCTGAGCTCCCCAGTCAAAAGTTACCTCTTTGGAAGCATCCAGTCAGATTTCTTGTCAGGTCTAGTTCTGAGCTGTATAGACAGCTATGCCCCACCTGGATCCATTGTGGTGGATTAGGACTTGTAATAATATGAGGTTAGGTACAGCATTCTGACCGTAGGATTCCTAGGCATCCATCTTTGCTGTTCTTGGAATTAATCATTCAGTTATCATCTTCGTCCCCCAGGGTTTTCTGAGCCTCATCAGCTCACCATCGGTCTCAGCTCACTCATCTCCTTTTGCATTCTCTCAGTCCTTGCAGCCATTTTCCTTGCCAAGAGATTTCTTTTCCTGTTGTGTCCCCTGTTGTTGTCTGTCCTGTCTGTCCTGTGTCACGGGTGTCTGCACACATTTGGGATGGGGCTGCTCTGCCGTGCTGCACAGCCTGGTGCGATAGGAGAAGTCTTGGAGACTTGGAATGTGTAATGTGGGGTGTAGTTGGACACTAGATGGGATCTGTGGATGGGCACAGGGCATCTGGAGCTCATCAGTTATCCTACAAGAGTGTGACTCTTGTCCTAACTTTTTTTTCAGATTCAGATGGATTAAATGTGTGCCAGAGGGCCCCATCCCGGGTGAGGGGATTGCCCCAAGCAGGTGAGGCCCCATTTGTCTCTGCAGCAGAAGTGTGTATGGTGAGTGTGTTACAGCTCTGTTCTTTGTCTTTCTTTTCAGGAAGTCAATCTGGATGCCAGCAGTCAAGGTGAGCAGTGGAGAGAATTGGCTGTTATTGCTCAGCTCTCAAGCACAACAATTTTTCAGCAGATTCATCGTGTCACAAGAGGGATTTGCCCAGTGTCAAGGATGATGTTTGAGATTGAGGCTTCAGGTGAGTTGAGGATGGTGCCTGGGAGAGGGAGGGTGATCAGGTATCCAGTTTAGGATTTCTTGGGAGCGGGTTTGCAAGCAGCAGGGTGAGAAAGGGTGTTTATTTGAGGGCCCCCCCACACAAAGCTGTTCAGAAGCCTAGCAGAGGCATTGCCATGTCTCAGAGCACACAAGGTGATCCACTGCACTCAGAGGAATGCCATTTAACTTTGTCTTTCTGTAACCCAGGTGCCACTCCTAATGAAGGCCACAGCCTTGGAATCAGGATGAAGCTGGAGCCTGAAGGAGCCAGGCACACTCAGGAGAGGGCAAGTAGCTGACTTGCAGGGATTTGGCCCACATAACTCTGGACTCATACTTTGGTTTTGGTTTTCTTGATTGCAGCTGACCGAGAGGCTCACAGGCCATCACAGAGCCCTCCAAGGCAGACTCATTTCAGGTGCAGCGTGGATTCCCCTCACCGATCATCCAAAAGATAAGTCGGGGGCCACGGTCTGGAGATGGTGGAGTAGCAGATTGGGAGTTCTTGGGACAGGTTCAAAAATGAGCAGAGGGGGAAGCAATCTTCTCCAAAGGCCTCTTAGGACAGCTAAAGGGAGAGGCTCTACTTTTGATGGCAGCTTTCAGGCGGGCAGTGCAGAACAGCTCCGGTCTGTGTCCTGTTGTCCGGTGTGCCGTGCTCCCTGGTGTGTCTTTGGGGTCCCTTTTGCCTTTTCCCCTCGAGGCCCTCACCACAAGCATGGTGTGTCGTGTTTCATGTCCCCCCTGTTTGTCACTTTCTGTGTCACGGGTGTGTGCACACATTTTTTTGCCGGAGCTGTTCTGCCCTGCCGCATGGCCTGCTGCAATAGGACGAGCCTTGGGGAGTTGAAATTTGTAATGTGGGCTGTACTTGGGCTCTAGATGTTGTTCCTAGATTGACATATGGTGTTTGCAGCTTGTGAGTTATCCTGGTGATGTTTGACATGTGTTCTAACTTTCTTTCAGGTGCAGACGCATTCCACGTGTGGCAGAGGGTCAGGGTCAGGAGGTGCCGGGCCTTCTTAGGAGCGCGGTGAGTAGCAGAGTGGTGGGGTTTTGGCCGATGCGGTGCCAAGTTCAGGCACTGATGTTTGGTTCTCTTTAATCTAGCTGTCTGAGAGACACCGGCCCGGTGCCAGCAGGACCTTCCCATCTGATGAGGTGGCCTTTCTTTGCACCTGACAGGGACCAGCATCCCCAGCTGTCTGAGAGATAAGTAGAGGGCCGTGACCCACAGAGGGGCTGAAAGCACGGTGCTGGTTTGGGGATTACAGGGAGGGGGTTTTGAGTCCAGTTTGGAGGTGGGGGGGTGTTAATGAAGTGGCCCCTTAGGCCCCATAGAAGCCAAGTCTCACTTTTGATCACAGTGCTGAGGTGTGCAGCAGGGCAGAGCAGTCCCGGTGTGTCTCGTGTCACTTGTCTGTTGTGAATTGTGTGTTGTTTGTGTATCCCATGTCTTTTACCTTAGGGGTGCCTGTCATTAATCTTGGCATCATTGTTAGCATCTGTGATCTCTGCATTCCCTGGCCTGGCACCCAGGCCACAGAACTTTTGACTGGGGAGCTCAGACAGGCGTCAGACTCTCTTCTCTCTTTGGAAGCATCGCATCTGATGTCTTGTCAGGTCTTGGTCTGGGCTGTATGGACAGCTATGCCCTCACCTGGATCCATTTTGGTGGATTAGGATTTGGCGTAATATGAGGTTAGGTAGAGGATTCTGACCGTAGGATTCCTAGGCATCCATCTTTGCAGTTCTTAGAAGAAATCATTCAGTTATCATCTTCTTCCTTCGGGGTTCTCTGAGCCTCATCAGCTCACCATCAGTTTGAACTCGGTCATCTCCTTTTGCATTCTCTCAGTCCTTGCAGCCATTTTCCTTGCCAAGAGATTTCTGTCTGTGTTGTGTCCCCGTTGTCTGTCCTGTCCTGTCCATCCTGTGTCACGGCTGTCAGCACACATTTGTGCCCGAGCTGCTCTGCCCTGCCGCATAGCCTGGTGCAATAGGAGAGGGCCCGGGGATTTGTAATGTGCAGTGTGGGGTGTAGTTGGACTCTAGATGGGATTTGTAGATGGACACAGGATATCTGGAGCTCTTCAGTTATCATTGAACCGTCTGACTGTTGTCCTAACTTTTTTTTCAGATGCACCTCCTCAGATGACTGCAGTAGTTGTGTAGGTTCCTTCTTCTGAAAGGGAATAGGGCACAAGAATTCATCTTCCAGAGAATTTTTGCAAGTCCTGGCTTGTATTGTATCTGCCTATGGTGGCTTATGTTCTATGTACCTATACATCTGTCTTCTATTGGATTTTGGGTAGAAAATTTATCAGTCCAGAGAGGAGACAAGTCCTAGCTGTCAGATAGCCACTCGTTGACCCTTCCTGTCGTCTCACAGGTCCCCGAGGCTGCTGATTTCCCCAGGATCTGCCATTTTACCTCAAGGAGCGGCAGCCAGAAGATGTGTCACAGCACGTTCTTCAGCATCTCGAGTAAGGGCCGCAGTGAGCATTTAAGTGGAAAGATTGTGTGAGCGTGTGTGAGAGCACGTGGCTGTGTCTGTCTGTGTCTGCTCGTCTCTGCGTGTGTGAGTGCATGCTGACTGGATTTAACCTTGTGTGTGTGACTTTTGCTTTCCAGGTTTTGCGACTCCTTGTTAAATTTAGAATAAAAAATCCCCAGCCGGGTTGTATTGCATGAACTGACATGATATGTACCGATTTTGGCTTAAAACCCAGAAAACCAGACGAAGATGAGCAGGAAAAAACCAGAAAAAAACCACATGATGGACAAGAAAAAAACCCAGGAAAAGCCCAGGATGGGCAAGAAAGCAACGAGAAAAAAACCCCAGAAAATAATCCCAGATGGGCAAGAAAAAAACGTAGAAAAACCCCAGAAAATCACCCAAGATGGGCAAGAAAAAAACCCAGAAAAAAACCCAAAAAAAAAAACTCTGAGATGGGCAAGAAAAAAACCAGAAAAAAGTCTGAAGATGGGCAAGAAAAAACCCCCAAGATGGACAAGAAATAACCCAGAAAAAAATTCGAAGAAGGGCAAGAAAAGACCCAGAAAACACCCAGAAAAAAATCGCAACCCAAGTATAAATATAGAAATGTTTGTCAAGTATATGCAAATATATAAAGAAATGTTAAATTATTTGAAATATAAAATAACATAAATATAACATTTATACAGTATTACTTGTGTTATGGATCATATTGATTTTTATTTATTTCCTATAATACACTACAATATTTATATCAATTTTACATCTATCATATCTATCATTTGTTATATGTTATACCAGATTGATATACTCTAGGTTTTTTTAAGTAGTTTAAAATAAAGGGGATTTTTTTTTTATTTGGCAAAAGCAGGTGTTTTAGTATAAACATTATAAATACAAATAATATAAAGGTAGAAATCTAAGAATAGAAATAGATCATAAATAGCTGAAGGTTAATATAAAAATTAAAAATGTAAGAAAAAATAAGTTGTAGCAGTAGATATGGTACATAATTAGGAAAATAATTTATCTCTTATTTGAATAGGATACATGTTATACATAATGATTAATATAATACTTAAGTATAAACTGCAAATATAAATGTGAATATAGTCATGAGCGCTATAAATATAAAAATATTTCAATGTAGTTTAAAAGAATAGAGCTTTTTTGTATTTATTTAGTTAGGATGGGATTTGTATTTTAAATAGTGAAAGCATGATAGAAATGTAATTTTAGACATAGAAATATGCAATCAATGTGGAAAGATATTTATAAAAGCACAAAATATAAGTAAATATAAATAATAGAAATAGAATAATGTTATATAAATTACATGCTACATCAATGTCCACTATAGCTATGCATGTGAATATAAATACGAAAAATGGAAATAAAAAATTTATTTAAACATGGCTTTAAAGCAAGGGGCCTTGTTTGATTCTGGTGGGGTAAGAGGCAGGTTTTTGGCATTTATTTCAGAGCAGTTTTTGGCGGGGGTCGCCCCTGTTCTTTTTTGCCGCCTTCGCTGCCCGCAGCCCCGAGGCGCGCTGCGCCCCCGGCTGGGGCGGGCGGCAGTGCTGCCGCCTTGTGGGCAGAGCGCGGTACTGCAGCCCTGCACCGAGAGGCCGCCACCTTGGGAGTGGCGCGTCGCGGATGTCGCGGACTTTTGGTTGACCTTCTCAACAGGGCGGCGAAAAGGGCGGGGAAGTGGAGGACCGGGGTGGGTGTCAGTGGACTGCCTGCATGGAATACCGACCCCGGCGCGGCCCCGGTGGTATTTTCTGTGACGTTTCAAGTGTACCCGACACATGCTGTGGTCTCAGCGGCGCCGCGGGCGGGCGTATTTCGGCGGGTTTGTGACAGGCATGTGGGGAAACGCCTCGCTGTGCCGGGGTCCTCTGACAGCCGCTTTCCCGCCCTGAGGGAGCCGAGCCGGGCCGAATTGTTCCGAAGAGCCGAAGAGCCGAGTGTGGGCGAAAACAGCCGAGTTTCCCCGAAGAGCCGAGTGTAGCCGAAAACAGCCGAGTTTCACCGAAGAGCCGAGTGTGACCGAAAATAGCCGAGTTTCACCGAAGAGCCGAGTGTGGCCGAACACAGCCGACTTGAGCCGAAGAGCCGAGTGTAGCCGAACACAGCCGACTTGAGACGAAGAGCCGAGTGTAGCCGAACACAGCCGACTTGAGACGAAGAGCCGATGATAGCCGAGTGTAACCGATAGCCGACTGTAGCCGACATTGGCCGCATTTAGACAAAGAGCCGAATATGACCGACTTTAGCCCAACCGGGCCGAGTTCAGCCGAAGAGCCGGAAAAGCCGAATTTAGACGAAAAGCCGAACCGAAACGATTTTAGACCTAAGCCGAACCAAGCCTAATTTAGCCGAGTTTATTTAAACAGAACCGAACGACGCCGCAGCACTCTGCCTGCAGAGCGCCGGTGCAGACGGCAGGGGGCGGTGTATAAAGCGAGTATAAAATATCAACTGTATATAAGAAGGAATAAAAAGCTCTGTGTCATGTGCAGCAGTAGAAAATTTCAGGCTCCCAGGGAATAAATAGTTTTCTTTCAATCATTATAGTTTTGGGGTTTTTTTTACTCCCAGGTAGCCAGAAAGTTACTACTGCTGCTTTTTGATTCTAAAGCTAGGAAGGAAAACCAAGATTACAAATACAAGAAAAAGAAAGGGAAAGGGAAAGGGAAGGGGAAAAAAAGGAAAGGAAAGGAAAGGAAAGGAAAGAAAGCAGGAGAGCAGAAGGGAAGGGAAGGGAAAGGGGTGAAAAACAGCGTTAAAAAAAGAAAAAGAGTTGGAGGGGAAAAGAGAGGGCATTCGGGAGGAGCGGTCCTGCCTCAGGTCCTTCCCCGCCCTGGGGCGAAGGACCCGTTTGATGCCCGGGAGGGACTGCAGCTCCCGGTGGCGGGGGACGGAGCCGTGGCTGTCAGCCCGAGACTCCAACTCCCGGCAGGCCCTGCTGCCGGCGCGGCGTGTGACGCAACGGCTATCGCGGCACATGAGTGGCTACCAGCCCGAGACTCCAACTCCCGGCAGGCCCTGCTGCCGGCGCGACGTGTGCCGCAACGGCCGACGCTGCCCGGCATTTTTCTCTAAATCGGCAGTAAATACAGCTGAGTAAAATTAGCTTGGTTTTCTTCCTTCTTTTTTAACTGAATTGTTTTTATTAAAAATACTATTTGAATATGTAGAAAAAGTGGGGATGTCCTGTACTATATCCTAGCTTTTCTTGTTTATAGGGTGCTCAGAAAACATGCGTCCCTTAGAGTCCCTCAGAAAGGTTCTCAGTGCGATCTCTACCAAGGTATGTATTTACTAATAAGTGATCCCTTTAGATATTTGCCTGTGTACCTTTTCCTGTAATTCAGAGCTTGCGTTCTGTGGGTTTTATGATAAACCTGTAAAATATGTAAGAATGCTTTTGCAAGTCTGAATCGTTGAAGGCAGCAGTAAGTGGATTTAGAGCCTGTTCTTGACCAGACAACGGGAAAAAGTGTGACTTTGATGCTGAACTTGTTTTTTTCATTTTTCATTTGACTTGTCTGGAATGATTTAGGAATAGAGAGAGCTAGAAAAAGAGAGAAATAGAATTGATTATTGAGCACTCCTCAAATGCTCACCACGATTCAGTGTAGAGCCGAAGTGAAGGGTGATGGAACAGAGCTCTGTGCTTTAGAAGGAAATAAATTTAAACCTGACCTCCGCACAGAGTCTCACTAACTTCTTTTGTTTTAAAATACAAAATATTATTAGGAAGTGTTGGAAGTTAGTGTTTTGGGAAAGAAACGGCAGTTCCACAGAACATTCCATTTAACAGAGGCTCTGGGAAGGATTCATGTTGTAACTGCTGTCACTGCAATCAGTTGGTGGTTCAGCCTTGAAATGTGCACTTGCCCTTCTATAAAGCACTGTTTTGTTTGCCTTTCAGTGCTATGAGTCTTGATAAATTGGAGAAGAGCCCAAGAGCAATTTTTCATCCCTTGATATAAAAGGTAGGAAGTGACTTTTTTTGGTTTGGTTCTTTTTCTTTATTATTTCCTGGAAATAAAAGTAATTAAGTATAGGTACTACTGGTTTGTTTCTTCCAGTAGCAGATGATAACAATAGCAGTAGTAATAGTAAAAATAATAATAGAAATAATAATAATAGCAATGTAATACTACCTAAACTGTCTTTATCCATTGAACTGGCCATTTCAAATCAAAACTTCTAAACACAAATCAAACCATCATCCTCGTAGAATCTTTCACAGCAGTGGGCTATAGATCCTGGTTTTGTTGACAGGATTTATTGGTTCTGGAATAGCAAGAGGGAAGTACAAGCCTAACTACTTCTAGCTCACAGACCCATCCAGTGAATACTGCTTTGTGTTTTGGTGGGCTTGTGATGACTTTGAAATCAATTGCTCATTCCAGTAAAAAAAATTAATGTTTTTTTGAACCTGACAGCAGAAATAACTTTAGGCACCAACTTAATAATAACAGATCACCAATTTAAGTTCATAATTTTATGCTGTACTATCAAAGTTTAAAGGTAAATTTTTACTTATTAGGAGATGGTATAAAGTGTATGTTCCAATGTGTTGGATGTATGCAAAGGTACATACGTACCCGAAAGTCCTTAGAGGAAACAAATTTTTACGTCTGCTGTTTGATTGTTTATCATACAATATTTGGTTTTATTTCCCAGGGATCGGTGAATTTTAACTTTGGAGTCCTCTGTGCTAAGGATGCTCAGCCTACAGATGATGAAATGTTCAGTAATGGTGAGTTTTTCACCTTCTCTTTAATTGCTATGCTGATCTGAATAAGAAAAAAACAAAAGCAAGAGAAAAAAAAAGGATGGTTTATTATTTTTTACGCTGTTATGTTTGTTTCCTCAGTATTTGCTGCAGCTCTGCGAACCCAAGCTTTGGGTTCCTTCTGTCCCACTGGGAGTTGCCCAGTTTGGTTGCATCTGGTGAAATTCACCCTGAGACCTTACAGAGCTAGCTCAAACTACGTGAGAGCCATTTGCAGTTCTCTCCAGACACCTGGAGAATGGGTGATGTTTCTGAGGGTCTGGCAAGTATACTTGTATCAAAACTCAGTCTGTGAAATTTCTGGGGAAAACCCTTCTGTGTCCTGAAGGGTTCAAACTCTGGTGAGGATCCAGTTATCAGGTGCTCACCTGGATGGTTCCAGCTCTTAAAGTGAACACTTGTACTCTTACCCTGTAGTTTACATCTATTGTATTTTTGTTATTTTGCAAGATTTTACGGCTTTGCAAAATATTGTGCATTTCACTCTTTGGAACCTCTCAGATCGTTCTTTGGTGCAGCACCATCCCATGGGACACTTGGCTGCCGTCCTGAAGGGGTTGGTCGCTAGAATTGTAAATCCTGGAGAGTTTGTAAGTCTTCTGTCCCCAGGGAGGTACCATGCTTTGTTTACTTTTGTTCTGTTTGTTAGGCGCTGCTTCTCATTGGAAGTATGAATTTCAAACTACCCTGTTCTTATTTTAACTGTTTTCCTGGTTCTCTCCCTACGGCAGGGAAAGACTCTCGTATCCTTGTCGTCGGGCTCGGTGCTGTCCAAGAAGATGCAGAGACTAAAAAAATCATAAGAAGCAAAATATGACTGCAGGGAAAACAAGCTGGAGAGAACAAAAGGTGATATTGTTACCCTTACCCTGTATTAGAAACATCCGCTGTGCTTTGATGCTGGCAGCTGCCAGGGGCTTGTTAGCTCTTTGTAGGCAGGTGTAGGTGTTCACTTGTAGGTTTTTTCTCTGGACAAGTCAATTCAAACTTTGCTAAGCTTATATTTGCAAATTACTCTCTAGCACAGTCCAGCATGACATTTTTGAATGTTGTAAAAATACCATGTTACTTGGAAATTGCTAATGATGAGAAGCTTTAGGGAAAAATAAGATGTCAGGGTTGGGAGATGTGAGAAGAATTTTGAGGGGATGTTAGACTGAAATAAAGCACACTTGAAGCTGGACTGGCACGCTGGCAGATCCCCTATTAAACAGTAGTGCTGAGATTAGCCTGGGGGTTGCCCGTTGTTTCTGTAGAAATCAATGTTTTCTGGTCTTCAGAGGTAAGCTGCTTTGAAAAGCTGGAAGGCACAGCATAGTGACAATCCGTGTGCTTCGCATTAAAAATAGATTTCAGAAGGGTCCTAGGCTTTTGTCTTTTCCTAGAAGTCGATGTAATCCTATTGAGGAGTTTTTAATTCTGTGCTGCCATGTCATCGATCAGGGCCCTGTCGTACTAATCATCATACAGATGCAAAACAAAAAATCAGACCCTGTCCCGACCACTTAGAGCCCAGAACACGATTTCCTCAGGCTGCCATTTGTGTGCCATCGGTACTCACCATGGAAGCGAGCTGGGGATTGTTGCACCCGTTGGGAACAAACCGCTTCTCGTCACACAGAAATGGAATTGGGACGACGCCTCAGCCAGCCTCTCTCTCCTGAATCTGCAGCAGAGCAGTTCCAGTCCATGCGGGCAATCCAGTTCCTGACGATCTGAGCGCACGGAGCAGCGCTCAGCTGCTGTGGGGGGCTCAGGGAGGGCAGAGTGTGCATTGTCATCTTCCTGAACCTACAGACGCGAATCAAAGTGAGAAGCCACAGGGTGGAAATCAGTCGCATATATGCTAAATAAAACTTGCAGGTTTTTTTTAAGAATTGTTTTTGCTTGTTCTTTGTTGTGCTTCTGTGCTTAGAAAACCTCCCTTTACAATCAGTTCAATTCATCAATTGAACCTTTGTTTGCAGACTCTCACTGAGCAGAATTTGTTGCAGACTCAGTGCACGCTGTGCAGGCCTCCCGGGAGTGTGAGGAGCTCATGTGCGCTACTTTTTGCTTTAGGACGCTCTGAGGTATTTATTCCTTTTGGGATACATGATGAGAATTCCCAAGAGAGGTAGTTATAAGGTATGACATCGGGAAAAAGCCTGTGTGGTTGGAATGTTGTTGCTGTCAAAAGTTAATTTTTTCTTAGCCAGTAGTTAGCTTTTTGCTTTATTTTTGTGGTATCAATATTTTATTGTTTAAAAAATTCCTTCAAAATAACTTCAGTGGTCGCCCACCAGTACCTTGTTCAGATTTGCCTATTTGCTTGTAGCTGAAATGTTCACATCTTGTTTATCATTCTATTTAAGAAACTGCTGCCCAGCCAACTAATAACTGAATATCCATCTGTCTAGGACACGGGGAGAGGATTTAGGTAATGTCTTTATTTCCAGAAAAAAGTTCCAGTGTAGTTTCTAAATAGAGGAGAAGGGGGTGAAGACTCGGGGCTCTGATGCCGTTGGGGCACCCCAAGGTCCCCAGGAGAGGGGGCCCCACTGCGGTGCAGGAGCAGGTGTGTTCTCATGTAATATTGAACAAATTATAAATATAAATATGAAAATTATAAACATGAAAATATTTTTAAAATACTTAAATAAAGCGGGTTTTCTTTATTGGTCAATAGGCAGTGTTTTGATTGTAAAAATTATAAATGCAAATAATATAAAGGTAGAAATCTAAGTTTAGAAATATATAATAAATACATACAGATAAATATAAAAATTTAAAATATCAGAAAAAATTAGTTGTAGCAGTAGATATTATACATAATTTAAATAATAATTTAAATCTATTTTAAAATTTTATATATATATCATTATTAATGTAATACATCCAAAGAAACGATAAATTAAAATATGAATGTATAATTATACAAAGTATAAATAAAAAATATTGCAGTATCCTTTAAAAGAAGGGTTTTTTTATTTATTTGGTTAGAGACGGGGTTTTTATTTGGAATAATGGAAGTATTATAGAAGTATAAAATTAAATATAGAAATATACAGTCAATATAGAAAGATATTTGTAAAAACACGAGCGAACGACGCCTCCTTCGGCCGAACCAAGGCGAGACCGGCGGAACCTGACGGCCTCGAGCGAACCGAGGCCAGGCTTGCGAGGCTGCCTGAACGGAGCCGAGCTCAGCCGAACCGAGCCCGCTGCTCTCGTGCGCGCTAATTAGCGCGAGTGCGGTCACTGCCCAATGAGCTCCTGTGCCACGCCGCGCTCCCGATCGTGTCCGTGCGATGGCCGGGCCGCCCGCGGGACGCGGCAGCAGGAGAGCCCCGAGCCGGGCGAGTTTAACGTGAGGCGGCGCCGCTTGCCCGCCGTCAGGGAGCCGAGCCGAGGCGAGCTCAGCCGAACGCGGAGAGAGCGGCTCCGAGTTGGGCCGAAGCGAGCCGAGCCGCGCCGAGGGCAGAGAGCGGCTCCGA
This sequence comes from Ammospiza caudacuta, assembly GCF_027887145.1. Lineage (NCBI taxonomy): Eukaryota > Metazoa > Chordata > Aves > Passeriformes > Passerellidae > Ammospiza > Ammospiza caudacuta. The sequence goes on along the minus strand of NC_080630.1, from coordinate 54,237 downwards.
GTTCGGCCGAAGCGAGCCGAGGCGCGCCGAGCGCAGAGAGCGGCTCCGAGTTCGGCCGAAGCGAGCCGAGCCGCGCCGGGCGCACTGATCGGCTCCGAGTTCGGCCGAAGCGAGCCGAGCCGCGCCGGGCGCAGAGAGCGGCTCCGAGTTCGGCCGAAGCGAGCCGAGCCGCGCCGGGCGCACTGATCGGCTCCGAGTTCGGCCGAAGCGAGCCGAGCCGCGCCGAGCGCAGAGAGCGGCTCCGAGTTCGGCCGAAGCGAGCCGAGGCGCGCCGAGCGCAGAGAGCGGCTCCGAGTTCGGCCTAAGCGAGCCGAGCCGCGCCGGGCGCAGAGAGCGGCTCCGAGTTCGGCCGAAGCGAGCCGAGGCGCGCCGAGCGCAGAGAGCGGCTCCGAGTTCGGCCTAAGCGAGCCGAGCCGCGCCGGGCGCAGAGATCGGCTCCGAGTTCGGCCGAAGAGAGCCGAGCCGCGCCGGGCGCACTGATCGGCTCCGAGTTCGGCCGAAGCGAGCCGAGCCGCGCCGGGCGCACAGAGCGGCTCCGAGTTCGGCCGAAGAGAGCCGAGCCGCGCCGGGCGCACTGATCGGCTCCGAGTTCGGCCGAAGCGAGCCGAGCCGCGCCGGGCGCACAGAGCGGCTCCGAGTTCGGCCGAAGAGCGCCGAGGCGCGCCGAGCGCAGAGAGCGGCTCCGAGTTCGGCCGAAGCGAGCCGAGCCGCGCCGGGCGCAGAGAGCGGCTCCGAGTTCGGCCGAAGAGAGCCGAGCCGCGCCGGGCGCACAGAGCGGCTCCGAGTTCGGCCGAAGAGCGCCGAGGCGCGCCGAGCGCAGAGAGCGGCTCCGAGTTCGGCCGAAGCGAGCCGACCCGCGCCGGGCGCAGAGAGCGGCTCCGAGTTCAGCCGAAGCGAGGCGATCCGTGCCGAAGGGTCGAGTCCAGCCGAATGCAGATGACAATGGCCGAGTTTAGCCGATTAGAGCCGAGTTTAGCCGAGCAGCTGTGAGCCTTGCACGCTTGAGGTGAGCGTGCATCGTTGCCGGCCTGGGATTGAGTGAAATGCACTAAGGAAACCAGCTCTGGGGAGGGAGGCAGGGAAATCCTCTCTTAACGTTTACCAATTCGTCCGTCAAACTCATCACGGCAGGACAGAGTGAAGACTGAAAGTGTAAGAAGATGTGGAGGGAAACAGAGAATCTGGCAGGAGCATCGAACGCACAAGTGCACGAATTTTGCTTTTTGCTTGGATGTAAACTCAGAAGTTGTAAGGAATTTGGGAAGGAGAAGGGACATTTCAGAAGGAGAAGAAGTTGTTGTTGGAGTCCTGGCAAAAGCTTTAAAAAAAAAAAAAAAAAGTGGTTTCTTTTTTCTTCACTATTATATTCTTTGGTGGTATATGGTGTGCTGTTTTATTTCTTGGTGTTATTAGCTCTGTGTAAATTGTTTATTGAGTCAAGCTAACTTTGCATGGGTTGTTTTGTATTTGAGGTAGGATCAATTTCAAGAGGTTTCTTTCACAGACTTCTGATAGGTATTACTGGGATTTTGGTTTTGTTTACTGTATGCATAAACATAGAGATTTGGTAGGGCCAGCTGGGCTGCTGGAGTTTTGGGTGTGAATTTATTAGATGGCTTTTGGTAAACACAGAATAATTATGTAAGGTAACAGCAAATTACCCAATTACCCAATTGATCTAGCTATGTAACCTTACCACAAAGTTTTATATCTTGCCAGTTTTCTGTTCTTCTGCTCCAAGTAGTTGTTGCAAAAAAAGAAAGCACTGTTACTTTTCTGAAAAGTTTTCTTCTATAACAAGCCCTTTACTGCCCTTGAACGTGAGTCAGAGGAGCCAAACAGCTGCAGCTGCTCTGAGGGCTTGGTGGGATTCGCCCCCTCCCTTTTCCCGGGTGGCATGGGAACGAGAGGCGGGCACAATCAGGGGTATATTAACCCCAGCCGTGGCTGAGGGGCTTCATTCCCTCTCTGGGATGTGCTGGGGTAAGAGCTCTCCTCATTTCAGTGAAGAGGCTTTTTCAGCCCGTCTCAGCATCTTTTCAGCAGGTGTTTCTGGGCATCTAAAGCACAGAGGCTTGGAAGATTCTGTGAAGAAAACAGCATGGAATACAGGGAGTATTTAGGTTTGTGATTTTGGGTTTTGTGTTTAGGAGTGGTAAGGTGCTTTTGTAATTTTTAGTTTTGCTCTGGTTGTTTTTTTGGTTGGATTTCTTTTGGTGGAATTTTTGGTTTTTTTTGGTTTTCATTTTGGGGTTTTTAGTTGGTTTTTGTGGGGGTTTTGGATTTTTTGATGTTTTCTGTGGTTTTTTTGTTTCTGTGGGGAGTTAGGTGTTTTGGGATTTATTGTTTGTGTGGGTTTTGTTTGTTTGGTTTTTTTTCTTTGTTTGTTTTTGGGATTGGTTTTGTTGGGTTTTTTTTGTTTTGTTTTTTTTTTTAATTGAGGAGTGCAACTCCCTGAGATTCCAAGCTGTGTCAAGCACAACATTTTATTCAGCAGATTGATCATGTCACAAGAGGGATCCGCCCAAGGTCCAAGATGATGTTTGAGATTGAGGCTTCAGGTGAGTTGAGGATTGTGACTGGGAGAGGGAGGGTGAGCAGTTAGGAGTTCTTGGGAGGGAGTTTGCAGGCAGCAGGGTGAGAAAGGGTCTTTATTTGTTTATTTGAGGCCTCCCCCACACAAGGCTTCTCAGAAGCCTAGCAGAGGCATTCCCATGTCTTACAGCACACAAGGTCATCCACTGCACTCAGGGGAATGCCATTTAACTTTGCCTTTCTCTAACCCAGGTGCCACTCCTAATGAAGGCCTTGGAATCATGATGAAGCTGGAGCCTGAAGGAGCCAGGCACACTCAGGAGAGGGCAAGTAGCTGCCTTGGTGGGATTTGGCCCACATAACTCTGGACTCATACTTTGGTTTTGGTTTTCTTTATTGTAGCTCACCGAGAGGCTCACAGGCCATCACGAGGCCCTCCGAGGCAGACTCATTTCAGGTGCAGCGTGGATTCCCATCATCGATCATCCAAAAGATAAGTCGAGGGCCTTGGCCTGGAGATGAGAGAATAGTGGGTTGGGAGTTCTTGGGGCAGATTTGAAAATTGGCAGCCGGAAAAGCAATCTTCTCCAAGGGCCTCTTAGGACAGCTAAAGGGAGAGGCTCTCCTTTTGATGGCAGCTTTCAGGCGGGCAGTGCAGAACAGCTCCGGTCTGTGTTGTGTTGTCCAGTGTTCTGTGTTCCCTAGTGTGTCTTTGGGGTCCCTTTTGCCTTCTCCCCTCGAGACCCTCACCACAAGCATGATGTGTCGTGTTTCATGTCCCCCCTGTTTGCCACGTTCTGTGTCACGGGTGTGTGCACACATTTGTGCCGGAGCTGTTCTGCCCTGCCGCATGGCCTGCTGCAGTAGGAGAAACCGTGGGGCGTTGGAATTTGTAATGCTGGCTGTACTTGGGCTCTAGATGCTATTCCTAGATTGACATAAGGTGTTTGCACCTTTTGAGTTATCCTGGTGGTGTTTGGCATATGTTGTAACTTTCTTTCAGGTGCAGACGCATTCCATGTGTGGCAGGGGGTCAGAGTTAGGAGGTGCCGGGCCTTCTTAGGAGCGCGGTGAGTAGCTGAGTGGTGGGGTTTTGGCCGATGCGGTGCCAAGATCAGGGACTGATGTTTGGTTCTCTTTACTCTAGCTGTCTCAGAGACACCAGCCCAGTGCCAGCAGGACCTTCCCAGCTGACGAGGTGGCCTTTCTCTGCACCGGACAGGGACCAGCATCCCCAGATGTCTGAGAGATAAGTAGAGGGCTGTGACCCACAGAGGGGATGAAAGCAGGGTGCTGGTTTGGGAATTCCTGGGAGGGGGTTTTGAGTCCAGTTTTGGGGGGGGGGGGTGTGGTGTGTTCATGAAGTGGCCCCTTAGGCCCCATAAAAGCCAAGTCTCACTTTTGATTGCAGTGCTGAGGTGTGCAGAAGGGCAGAGCAGTCCCGGTGTGCATCGTGTCACTTGTCTATTGTGCATTATGTGTTGTTTGCGTATGCCATATCTTTCACTTAGGGGGGCCTGTGAGAAACCCTGGCATCATTGTTAGCCTCTGTGATCTCTGCACTCCTTGGCCTGGCGCCCAGGCCACAGAACTTTTGACTAGGGAGCTCAGACAAGCATCAGACTCTCTTCTCTCTTTGGAAGCATCCAGTCAGACGTCTTTTCAGGTCTTGTTCTGAGCTGTATGGACAGCTGTGCCCCACCTGGATCCATTATGGTGGATTAGGACTTGTAATATTACGAGGTTAGGTAGAGGATTTTGACTGTAGGATTCCTAGGCATCAGTCTTTGCTGTTCTTGGAATAAATCATTCAGTAATCATCTTCTTCCTCCAGGGTTCTCTGAGCCTCATCAGCTCACCATCGGTCTCAGCTCACTCATCTCCTTTTGCATTCTCTCAGTCCTTGCAGCCGTTTTCCTTGCCAAGAGATTTCTGTTCCTGTTGTGTCCCCGTTGTCTGTCCTATCCTGTGTCACGGCTCTCAGCACACGTTTGTGCCCGAGCTGCTCTGCCCTGCTGCACAGCCTGGTGCGATAGGAGAAGTCCCAGGGACTTGGAGTTTGTAATGTGGGGTGTAGTTGGACTCTAGATGGGATTTGTAGATGGACACAGGACATCTGGAGCTCATCAGTTATCCTGCCACAGTGCAACTCTTGTCCTAACTTTTTTTTCAGGTTCAGATGGATTAAATGTGTGCCAGAGGGCCCCATGCCAGGTGTGGGGATTCTCCTGAGTAGGTGAGGCCCCATTTGCCTCTGCAGCAGACTCTGTTACACCTCTCAACTGACTCTGTTACACTGCTGTTCTTTGTCTTTCTTTTAGGAAGTAAATCTGGATGCCAGCAGTCAACGTGAGCAGTGGAGAGAATTGGTTGTTATTGCTCAGCTCTCAAGCACAACAATTTCGCAGCAGATTCATCGTGTCACAAGAGGGATCTGCCCAGTGTCAAGGATGATGTTTGAGATTGAGGCTTCAGGTGAGTTGAGGATGGTGCCTGGGAGAGGGAGGGTGATCAGGTATCCAGTTTAGGATTTCTTGGGAGCGGGTTTGCAAGCAGCAGGGTGAGAAAGGGTGTTTATTTGAGGGCCCCCCCACACAAGGCTGTTCAGAAGCCTAGCAGAGGCATTCCCATGGCTTTACAGCATACAAGGTGATCCACTGCACTCAGAGGAATGCCATTTAACTTTGTCTTTCTGTAACCCAGGTGCCACTGCTAATAAAGGCCACAGCCTTGGAATCAGGATGAAGCTGGAGCCTGAAGGAGCCAGGCACACTCAGGAGAGGGCAAGTAGCTGACTTGCAGGGATTTGGCCCACATAACTCTGGACTCACTCTTTGATTTTGGTTTTCTTGATTGCAGCTGACCGAGAGGCTCACAGGCCATCACAGAGCCCTCCAAGGCAGACTCATTTCAGGTGCAGCGTGGATTCCATTCACCGATCATCCAAAAGATAAGTCGGGGGCCACAGCCTGGAGATGGTGGAGTAGCAGGTTGGGAGTTTTTGGGACAGATTCAAAAATGAGCAGAGAGGAAAGCAATCTTCTCCAAAGGCCTCTTAGGACAGCTAAAGGGAGAGGCTCTACTTTTGATGGCAGCTTTCAGGCGGGCAGTGCAGAACAGCTCCGGTCTGTATCCTGTTGTCCGGTGTGCTGTGTTCCCTAGTGTGTCTTTGGGGTCCCTTTTGCCTTCTCCCCTCGAGACCCTCACCACAAGCATGATGTGTCGTGTTTCATGTCCCCCTGTTTGTCACTTTCTGTGTCACGGGTGTGTGCACAGATTTGTGCCAGAGCTGTTCTGCCCTGCCGCATGGCCTGCTGCAATAAGACGAACCATAGGGAGGGGGAATTTGTAATGTTGGCTGTACTTGGGCTCTAGATGCTATTCCTAGATTGACATAAGGTGTTTGCAGCTTGTGAGTAACCCTGGTGGTGTTTGACATATGTTCTAACTTTCTTTCAGGTGCAGATGCATTCCACGTGTGGCAGAGGGTCAGGGTTAGGAGGTGCCGGGCCTTCTTAGGAGCGCGGTGAGTAGCAGAGCGGTGGGGTTTTGGCCAATGCGGTGCCAAGATCAGGCCCTGATGTTTGGTTCTCTTTAATCTAGCTGTCTGAGAGACCCCAGCCCGGTGCCAGCAGGACCTTCCCAGCTGACGAGGTGGCCTTTCTTTGCACCTGACACAGACTGGCATCCCCAGATGTCTGAGAGATAAGTAGAGGGCTGCGACCCACAGTGGGGATGAAGGCATGGTGCTTGTTTGGGAATTCCTGGGAGGGGTTTTTGAGTCCAGTTTGGAGCGGGGGGTGTTCATTAAACGGCTCGTTAGGCCCCATGAAAGCCAAGTCTCACTTTTGATCACAGTGCTGAGGTGTGCAGCAGGGCAGAGCAGTCCCCGTGTGCATCGTGTCACTTGTCTGTTGTGCATTGTGTGTTGTTTTGTGTATCTCCTGTCTTCTACCTTAGGCCTTTGAGGGCCCTGTCAGTACCCCTGGCATCACTGTTAGTATCTGTAATCTCTGCATTCCCTGGTCTGGCACCCGGGCCACAGAGCTTTTGACTCGCGAGCTCAGACAGGCATCAGACTCTCTTCTCTCTTTGGAAGCATCCAGTCAGACGTCTTTTCAGGTCTTGTTCTGAGCTGTATGGACAGCTGTGCCCCACCTGGATCCATTATGGTGGATTAGGACTTGTAATATTACGAGGTTAGGTAGAGGATTTTGACTGTAGGATTCCTAGGCATCCGTCTTTTTGCTGTTCTTGGAATTAATCATTCAGTAATCATCTTCTTCCTTCAGAGTTCTCTGAGCCTCATCAGCTCACCATCGGTCTCAGCTCGGTCATCTCCTTTTGCATCTTCTCAGTCCTTGCAGCCATTTTCCTTGCCAAGAGATTTCTGTCTGTGTCTTGTGCCTATTGTTTGTCACGTCCTGTCCTGTGTCACGGGTGTCTGCACACATTTGGGATGGGGCTGCTCTGCCGTGCTGCACAGCCTGGTGCGATAGGAGAAGTCTTGGAGACTTGGAGTTTGTAATGTGGGGTGTAGTTGGACTCTAGATGGGATTTGTAGATGGACACAGGACATCTGGAGCTCATCAGTTATCCTGCCACAGTGTGACTCTTGTCCTAACTTTTTTTTCAGGTTCAGATGGATTAAATGTGTGCCAGAGGGCCCCATCCCGGGTGAGGGGATTGCCCCGAGCCGGTGAGGCCCCATTTGTCTCTGCAGCAGAAGTGTGTATGGTGAGTGTGTTACAGCTCTGTTCTTTGTCTTTCTTTTCAGGATGTCAATCTGGATGCCAGCAGTCAAGGTGAGCAGTGGACAGAACTGGCTGTTATTGCTCAGCTCTCAAGCACAACAATTTTTCAGCAGATTCATCGTGTCACAAGAGGGATCTGCCCAGTGTCAAGGATGATGTTTGAGATTGAGGCTTCAGGTGAGTTGAGGATGGTGACTGGGAGAGGGAGGGTGATCAGGTATCCAGTTTAGGAGTTCTTAGGAGGGGGTTTGCAAGCAGCAGGTTGAGAAAGGGTGTTTATTTGAGGGCACCCCACACAAGGCTGAGAAGCCTAGCAGAGGCATTGCCATGTCTCAGAGCACACAAGGTGATCCACTGCACTCAGAGGAATGCCATTTAACTTTGTCTTTCTGTAACCCAGGTGCCACTCCTAATGAAGGCCACAGCCTTGGAATCAGGATGAAGCTGGAGCCTGAAGGAGCCAGGCACACTCAGGAGAGAGCAAGTAGCTGCCTTGGTGGGATTTGGCCCACATAACTCTGGACTCATACTTTGGTTTTGGTTTTCTTGATTGCAGCTGACCGAGAGGCTCACAGGCCATCACAGAGCCCTCCAAGGCAGACTCATTTCAGGTGCAGCGTGGATTCCCCTCACCGATCATCTAAAAGATAAGTCGGGGGCCGCGGTCTGGAGATGAGACGATGGGAGAGTATCAGGTTGGCAGTTCTTTGGCCAGATTTAAAAATTGGCAGTGGGGAAAGCAATCTTCTCCAAAGGCCTCTTAGGACTGCTAAAGGGAGAGGCTCTACTTTTGATGGCAGCTTTCAGGCGGGCAGTGCAGAACAGCTCCGGTCTGTATCCTGTTGTCCGGTGTGCTGTGTTCCCTAGTGTGTCTTTGGGGTCCCTTTTGCCTTCTCCCCTCGAGACCCTCACCACAAGCATGATGTGTCGTGTTTCATGTCCCCCTGTTTGTCACTTTCTGTGTCACGGGTGTGTGCACAGATTTGTGCCAGAGCTGTTCTGCCCTGCCGCATGGCCTGCTGCAATAAGACGAACCATAGGGAGGGGGAATTTGTAATGTTGGCTGTACTTGGGCTCTAGATGCTATTCCTAGATTGACATAAGGTGTTTGCAGCTTGTGAGTTATCCTGGTGGTGTTTGACATATGTTCTAACTTTCTTTCAGGTGCAGATGCATTCCACGTGTGGCAGAGGGTCAGGGTTAGGAGGTGCCAGGCCTTCTTAGGAGCGCGGTGAGTAGCAGAGCGGTGGGGTTTTGGCCAATGCGGTGCCAAGATCAGGCACTGATGTTTGGTTCTCTTTACTCTAGCTGTCTCAGAGACACCAGCCCGGTGCCAGCAGGACCTTCCCGTTTGACAAGGTGAGCTTTCTTTGCACCCGAGACCCGCATCCCCAGCTGTATGAGAGATAAGTAGAGGGCTACGACCCACAGTGGGGATGAAGTCATGGTGCTGTTTCGGGAAATACTGGGTGGAGTTTTTGATTCAGCTTTGGAGGTGGGGGATGTTCATGAGGTGGCCCCTTAGGCCTCATAAAAGCAAAGTCTCACTTTTGATCACAGTGTTGAGGTGTGCAGGGCAGAGCAGTCCCGGTGTGTCTCGTGTCACTTGTCTGTTGTGCTTTATGTGTTGTTTGTGTATCCAATGTCTTTTACCTTTGGAGGGCCCTGTCAGTACCCCTGGCATCATTGTTAGCATCTCTGATCTCTGCATTCCCTGGCCCGGCACCCAGGCCATATATGAGTTTCTGATACCTGTCTGAGCTCCCCAGTCAAAAGTTACCTCTTTGGAAGCATCCAGTCAGATTTCTTGTCAGGTCTAGTTCTGAGCTGTATAGACAGCTATGCCCCACCTGGATCCATTGTGGTGGATTAGGACTTGTAATAATATGAGGTTAGGTACAGCATTCTGACCGTAGGATTCCTAGGCATCCATCTTTGCTGTTCTTGGAATTAATCATTCAGTTATCATCTTCGTCCCCCAGGGTTTTCTGAGCCTCATCAGCTCACCATCGGTCTCAGCTCACTCATCTCCTTTTGCATTCTCTCAGTCCTTGCAGCCATTTTCCTTGCCAAGAGATTTCTTTTCCTGTTGTGTCCCCTGTTGTTGTCTGTCCTGTCTGTCCTGTGTCACGGGTGTCAGCACACATTTGGGATGGGGCTGCTCTGCCGTGCTGCACAGCCTGGTGCGATAGGAGAAGTCTTGGAGACTTGGAATGTGTAATGTGGGGTGTAGTTGGACACTAGATGGGATCTGTGGATGGGCACAGGGCATCTGGAGCTCATCAGTTATCCTACAAGAGTGTGACTCTTGTCCTAACTTTTTTTTCAGATTCAGATGGATTAAATGTGTGCCAGAGGGCCCCATCCCGGGTGAGGGGATTGCCCCAAGCAGGTGAGGCCCCATTTGTCTCTGCAGCAGAAGTGTGTATGGTGAGTGTGTTACAGCTCTGTTCTTTGTCTTTCTTTTCAGGAAGTCAATCTGGATGCCAGCAGTCAAGGTGAGCAGTGGAGAGAATTGGCTGTTATTGCTCAGCTCTCAAGCACAACAATTTTTCAGCAGATTCATCGTGTCACAAGAGGGATTTGCCCAGTGTCAAGGATGATGTTTGAGATTGAGGCTTCAGGTGAGTTGAGGATGGTGCCTGGGAGAGGGAGGGTGATCAGGTATCCAGTTTAGGATTTCTTGGGAGCGGGTTTGCAAGCAGCAGGGTGAGAAAGGGTGTTTATTTGAGGGCCCCCCCACACAAAGCTGTTCAGAAGCCTAGCAGAGGCATTGCCATGTCTCAGAGCACACAAGGTGATCCACTGCACTCAGAGGAATGCCATTTAACTTTGTCTTTCTGTAACCCAGGTGCCACTCCTAATGAAGGCCACAGCCTTGGAATCAGGATGAAGCTGGAGCCTGAAGGAGCCAGGCACACTCAGGAGAGGGCAAGTAGCTGACTTGCAGGGATTTGGCCCACATAACTCTGGACTCATACTTTGGTTTTGGTTTTCTTGATTGCAGCTGACCGAGAGGCTCACAGGCCATCACAGAGCCCTCCAAGGCAGACTCATTTCAGGTGCAGCGTGGATTCCCCTCACCGATCATCCAAAAGATAAGTCGGGGGCCACGGTCTGGAGATGGTGGAGTAGCAGATTGGGAGTTCTTGGGACAGGTTCAAAAATGAGCAGAGGGGGAAGCAATCTTCTCCAAAGGCCTCTTAGGACAGCTAAAGGGAGAGGCTCTACTTTTGATGGCAGCTTTCAGGCGGGCAGTGCAGAACAGCTCCGGTCTGTGTCCTGTTGTCCGGTGTGCCGTGCTCCCTGGTGTGTCTTTGGGGTCCCTTTTGCCTTTTCCCCTCGAGGCCCTCACCACAAGCATGGTGTGTCGTGTTTCATGTCCCCCCTGTTTGTCACTTTCTGTGTCACGGGTGTGTGCACACATTTTTTTGCCGGAGCTGTTCTGCCCTGCCGCATGGCCTGCTGCAATAGGACAAGCCTTGGGGAGTTGAAATTTGTAATGTGGGCTGTACTTGGGCTCTAGATGTTGTTCCTAGATTGACATATGGTGTTTGCAGCTTGTGAGTTATCCTGGTGATGTTTGACATGTGTTCTAACTTTCTTTCAGGTGCAGACGCATTCCACGTGTGGCAGAGGGTCAGGGTCAGGAGGTGCCGGGCCTTCTTAGGAGCGCGGTGAGTAGCAGAGTGGTGGGGTTTTGGCCGATGCGGTGCCAAGTTCAGGCACTGATGTTTGGTTCTCTTTAATCTAGCTGTCTGAGAGACACCGGCCCGGTGCCAGCAGGACCTTCCCATCTGATGAGGTGGCCTTTCTTTGCACCTGACAGGGACCAGCATCCCCAGCTGTCTGAGAGATAAGTAGAGGGCCGTGACCCACAGAGGGGCTGAAAGCACGGTGCTGGTTTGGGGATTACAGGGAGGGGGTTTTGAGTCCAGTTTGGAGGTGGGGGGGTGTTAATGAAGTGGCCCCTTAGGCCCCATAGAAGCCAAGTCTCACTTTTGATCACAGTGCTGAGGTGTGCAGCAGGGCAGAGCAGTCCCGGTGTGTCTCGTGTCACTTGTCTGTTGTGAATTGTGTGTTGTTTGTGTATCCCATGTCTTTTACCTTAGGGGTGCCTGTCATTAATCTTGGCATCATTGTTAGCATCTGTGATCTCTGCATTCCCTGGCCTGGCACCCAGGCCACAGAACTTTTGACTGGGGAGCTCAGACAGGCGTCAGACTCTCTTCTCTCTTTGGAAGCATCGCATCTGATGTCTTGTCAGGTCTTGGTCTGGGCTGTATGGACAGCTATGCCCTCACCTGGATCCATTTTGGTGGATTAGGATTTGGCGTAATATGAGGTTAGGTAGAGGATTCTGACCGTAGGATTCCTAGGCATCCATCTTTGCAGTTCTTAGAAGAAATCATTCAGTTATCATCTTCTTCCTTCGGGGTTCTCTGAGCCTCATCAGCTCACCATCAGTTTGAACTCGGTCATCTCCTTTTGCATTCTCTCAGTCCTTGCAGCCATTTTCCTTGCCAAGAGATTTCTGTCTGTGTTGTGTCCCCGTTGTCTGTCCTGTCCTGTCCATCCTGTGTCACGGCTGTCAGCACACATTTGTGCCCGAGCTGCTCTGCCCTGCCGCATAGCCTGGTGCAATAGGAGAGGGCCCGGGGATTTGTAATGTGCAGTGTGGGGTGTAGTTGGACTCTAGATGGGATTTGTAGATGGACACAGGATATCTGGAGCTCTTCAGTTATCATTGAACCGTCTGACTGTTGTCCTAACTTTTTTTTCAGATGCACCTCCTCAGATGACTGCAGTAGTTGTGTAGGTTCCTTCTTCTGAAAGGGAATAGGGCACAAGAATTCATCTTCCAGAGAATTTTTGCAAGTCCTGGCTTGTATTGTATCTGCCTATGGTGGCTTATGTTCTATGTACCTATACATCTGTCTTCTATTGGATTTTGGGTAGAAAATTTATCAGTCCAGAGAGGAGACAAGTCCTAGCTGTCAGATAGCCACTCGTTGACCCTTCCTGTCGTCTCACAGGTCCCCGAGGCTGCTGATTTCCCCAGGATCTGCCATTTTACCTCAAGGAGCGGCAGCCAGAAGATGTGTCACAGCACGTTCTTCAGCATCTCGAGTAAGGGCCGCAGTGAGCATTTAAGTGGAAAGATTGTGTGAGCGTGTGTGAGAGCACGTGGCTGTGTCTGTCTGTGTCTGCTCGTCTCTGCGTGTGTGAGTGCATGCTGACTGGATTTAACCTTGTGTGTGTGACTTTTGCTTTCCAGGTTTTGCGACTCCTTGTTAAATTTAGAATAAAAAATCCCCAGCCGGGTTGTATTGCATGAACTGACATGATATGTACCGATTTTGGCTTAAAACCCAGAAAACCAGACGAAGATGAGCAGGAAAAAACCAGAAAAAAACCACATGATGGACAAGAAAAAAACCCAGGAAAAGCCCAGGATGGGCAAGAAAGCAACGAGAAAAAAACCCCAGAAAATAATCCCAGATGGGCAAGAAAAAAACGTAGAAAAACCCCAGAAAATCACCCAAGATGGGCAAGAAAAAAACCCAGAAAAAAACCCAAAAAAAAAAACTCTGAGATGGGCAAGAAAAAAACCAGAAAAAAGTCTGAAGATGGGCAAGAAAAAACCCCCAAGATGGACAAGAAATAACCCAGAAAAAAATTCGAAGAAGGGCAAGAAAAGACCCAGAAAACACCCAGAAAAAAATCGCAACCCAAGTATAAATATAGAAATGTTTGTCAAGTATATGCAAATATATAAAGAAATGTTAAATTATTTGAAATATAAAATAACATAAATATAACATTTATACAGTATTACTTGTGTTATGGATCATATTGATTTTTATTTATTTCCTATAATACACTACAATATTTATATCAATTTTACATCTATCATATCTATCATTTGTTATATGTTATACCAGATTGATATACTCTAGGTTTTTTTAAGTAGTTTAAAATAAAGGGGATTTTTTTTTTATTTGGCAAAAGCAGGTGTTTTAGTATAAACATTATAAATACAAATAATATAAAGGTAGAAATCTAAGAATAGAAATAGATCATAAATAGCTGAAGGTTAATATAAAAATTAAAAATGTAAGAAAAAATAAGTTGTAGCAGTAGATATGGTACATAATTAGGAAAATAATTTATCTCTTATTTGAATAGGATACATGTTATACATAATGATTAATATAATACTTAAGTATAAACTGCAAATATAAATGTGAATATAGTCATGAGCGCTATAAATATAAAAATATTTCAATGTAGTTTAAAAGAATAGAGCTTTTTTGTATTTATTTAGTTAGGATGGGATTTGTATTTTAAATAGTGAAAGCATGATAGAAATGTAATTTTAGACATAGAAATATGCAATCAATGTGGAAAGATATTTATAAAAGCACAAAATATAAGTAAATATAAATAATAGAAATAGAATAATGTTATATAAATTACATGCTACATCAATGTCCACTATAGCTATGCATGTGAATATAAATACGAAAAATGGAAATAAAAAATTTATTTAAACATGGCTTTAAAGCAAGGGGCCTTGTTTGATTCTGGTGGGGTAAGAGGCAGGTTTTTGGCATTTATTTCAGAGCAGTTTTTGGCGGGGGTCGCCCCTGTTCTTTTTTGCCGCCTTCGCTGCCCGCAGCCCCGAGGCGCGCTGCGCCCCCGGCTGGGGCGGGCGGCAGTGCTGCCGCCTTGTGGGCAGAGCGCGGTACTGCAGCCCTGCACCGAGAGGCCGCCACCTTGGGAGTGGCGCGTCGCGGATGTCGCGGACTTTTGGTTGACCTTCTCAACAGGGCGGCGAAAAGGGCGGGGAAGTGGAGGACCGGGGTGGGTGTCAGTGGACTGCCTGCATGGAATACCGACCCCGGCGCGGCCCCGGTGGTATTTTCTGTGACGTTTCAAGTGTACCCGACACATGCTGTGGTCTCAGCGGCGCCGCGGGCGGGCGTATTTCGGCGGGTTTGTGACAGGCATGTGGGGAAACGCCTCGCTGTGCCGGGGTCCTCTGACAGCCGCTTTCCCGCCCTGAGGGAGCCGAGCCGGGCCGAATAGTTCCGAAGAGCCGAAGAGCCGAGTGTGGGCGAAAACAGCCGAGTTTCCCCGAAGAGCCGAGTGTAGCCGAAAACAGCCGAGTTTCACCGAAGAGCCGAGTGTGACCGAAAATAGCCGAGTTTCACCGAAGAGCCGAGTGTGGCCGAACACAGCCGACTTGAGCCGAAGAGCCGAGTGTAGCCGAACACAGCCGACTTGAGACGAAGAGCCGAGTGTAGCCGAACACAGCCGACTTGAGACGAAGAGCCGATGATAGCCGAGTGTAACCGATAGCCGACTGTAGCCGACATTGGCCGCATTTAGACAAAGAGCCGAATATGACCGACTTTAGCCCAACCGGGCCGAGTTCAGCCGAAGAGCCGGAAAAGCCGAATTTAGACGAAAAGCCGAACCGAAACGATTTTAGACCTAAGCCGAACCAAGCCTAATTTAGCCGAGTTTATTTAAACAGAACCGAACGACGCCGCAGCACTCTGCCTGCAGAGCGCCGGTGCAGACGGCAGGGGGCGGTGTATAAAGCGAGTATAAAATATCAACTGTATATAAGAAGGAATAAAAAGCTCTGTGTCATGTGCAGCAGTAGAAAATTTCAGGCTCCCAGGGAATAAATAGTTTTCTTTCAATCATTATAGTTTTGGGGTTTTTTTTACTCCCAGGTAGCCAGAAAGTTACTACTGCTGCTTTTTGATTCTAAAGCTAGGAAGGAAAACCAAGATTACAAATACAAGAAAAAGAAAGGGAAAGGGAAAGGGAAGGGGAAAAAAAGGAAAGGAAAGGAAAGGAAAGAAAGCAGGAGAGCAGAAGGGAAGGGAAGGGAAAGGGGTGAAAAACAGCGTTAAAAAAAGAAAAAGAGTTGGAGGGGAAAAGAGAGGGCATTCGGGAGGAGCGGTCCTGCCTCAGGTCCTTCCCCGCCCTGGGGCGAAGGACCCGTTTGATGCCCGGGAGGGACTGCAGCTCCCGGTGGCGGGGGACGGAGCCGTGGCTGTCAGCCCGAGACTCCAACTCCCGGCAGGCCCTGCTGCCGGCGCGGCGTGTGACGCAACGGCTATCGCGGCACATGAGTGGCTACCAGCCCGAGACTCCAACTCCCGGCAGGCCCTGCTGCCGGCGCGACGTGTGCCGCAACGGCCGACGCTGCCCGGCATTTTTCTCTAAATCGGCAGTAAATACAGCTGAGTAAAATTAGCTTGGTTTTCTTCCTTCTTTTTTAACTGAATTGTTTTTATTAAAAATACTATTTGAATATGTAGAAAAAGTGGGGATGTCCTGTACTATATCCTAGCTTTTCTTGTTTATAGGGTGCTCAGAAAACATGCGTCCCTTAGAGTCCCTCAGAAAGGTTCTCAGTGCGATCTCTACCAAGGTATGTATTTACTAATAAGTGATCCCTTTAGATATTTGCCTGTGTACCTTTTCCTGTAATTCAGAGCTTGCGTTCTGTGGGTTTTATGATAAACCTGTAAAATATGTAAGAATGCTTTTGCAAGTCTGAATCGTTGAAGGCAGCAGTAAGTGGATTTAGAGCCTGTTCTTGACCAGACAACGGGAAAAAGTGTGACTTTGATGCTGAACTTGTTTTTTTCATTTTTCATTTGACTTGTCTGGAATGATTTAGGAATAGAGAGAGCTAGAAAAAGAGAGAAATAGAATTGATTATTGAGCACTCCTCAAATGCTCACCACGATTCAGTGTAGAGCCGAAGTGAAGGGTGATGGAACAGAGCTCTGTGCTTTAGAAGGAAATAAATTTAAACCTGACCTCCGCACAGAGTCTCACTAACTTCTTTTGTTTTAAAATACAAAATATTATTAGGAAGTGTTGGAAGTTAGTGTTTTGGGAAAGAAACGGCAGTTCCACAGAACATTCCATTTAACAGAGGCTCTGGGAAGGATTCATGTTGTAACTGCTGTCACTGCAATCAGTTGGTGGTTCAGCCTTGAAATGTGCACTTGCCCTTCTATAAAGCACTGTTTTGTTTGCCTTTCAGTGCTATGAGTCTTGATAAATTGGAGAAGAGCCCAAGAGCAATTTTTCATCCCTTGATATAAAAGGTAGGAAGTGACTTTTTTTGGTTTGGTTCTTTTTCTTTATTATTTCCTGGAAATAAAAGTAATTAAGTATAGGTACTACTGGTTTGTTTCTTCCAGTAGCAGATGATAACAATAGCAGTAGTAATAGTAAAAATAATAATAGAAATAATAATAATAGCAATGTAATACTACCTAAACTGTCTTTATCCATTGAACTGGCCATTTCAAATCAAAACTTCTAAACACAAATCAAACCATCATCCTCGTAGAATCTTTCACAGCAGTGGGCTATAGATCCTGGTTTTGTTGACAGGATTTATTGGTTCTGGAATAGCAAGAGGGAAGTACAAGCCTAACTACTTCTAGCTCACAGACCCATCCAGTGAATACTGCTTTGTGTTTTGGTGGGCTTGTGATGACTTTGAAATCAATTGCTCATTCCAGTAAAAAAAATTAATGTTTTTTTGAACCTGACAGCAGAAATAACTTTAGGCACCAACTTAATAATAACAGATCACCAATTTAAGTTCATAATTTTATGCTGTACTATCAAAGTTTAAAGGTAAATTTTTACTTATTAGGAGATGGTATAAAGTGTATGTTCCAATGTGTTGGATGTATGCAAAGGTACATACGTACCCGAAAGTCCTTAGAGGAAACAAATTTTTACGTCTGCTGTTTGATTGTTTATCATACAATATTTGGTTTTATTTCCCAGGGATCGGTGAATTTTAACTTTGGAGTCCTCTGTGCTAAGGATGCTCAGCCTACAGATGATGAAATGTTCAGTAATGGTGAGTTTTTCACCTTCTCTTTAATTGCTATGCTGATCTGAATAAGAAAAAAACAAAAGCAAGAGAAAAAAAAAGGATGGTTTATTATTTTTTACGCTGTTATGTTTGTTTCCTCAGTATTTGCTGCAGCTCTGCGAACCCAAGCTTTGGGTTCCTTCTGTCCCACTGGGAGTTGCCCAGTTTGGTTGCATCTGGTGAAATTCACCCTGAGACCTTACAGAGCTAGCTCAAACTACGTGAGAGCCATTTGCAGTTCTCTCCAGACACCTGGAGAATGGGTGATGTTTCTGAGGGTCTGGCAAGTATACTTGTATCAAAACTCAGTCTGTGAAATTTCTGGGGAAAACCCTTCTGTGTCCTGAAGGGTTCAAACTCTGGTGAGGATCCAGTTATCAGGTGCTCACCTGGATGGTTCCAGCTCTTAAAGTGAACACTTGTACTCTTACCCTGTAGTTTACATCTATTGTATTTTTGTTATTTTGCAAGATTTTACGGCTTTGCAAAATATTGTGCATTTCACTCTTTGGAACCTCTCAGATCGTTCTTTGGTGCAGCACCATCCCATGGGACACTTGGCTGCCGTCCTGAAGGGGTTGGTCGCTAGAATTGTAAATCCTGGAGAGTTTGTAAGTCTTCTGTCCCCAGGGAGGTACCATGCTTTGTTTACTTTTGTTCTGTTTGTTAGGCGCTGCTTCTCATTGGAAGTATGAATTTCAAACTACCCTGTTCTTATTTTAACTGTTTTCCTGGTTCTCTCCCTACGGCAGGGAAAGACTCTCGTATCCTTGTCGTCGGGCTCGGTGCTGTCCAAGAAGATGCAGAGACTAAAAAAATCATAAGAAGCAAAATATGACTGCAGGGAAAACAAGCTGGAGAGAACAAAAGGTGATATTGTTACCCTTACCCTGTATTAGAAACATCCGCTGTGCTTTGATGCTGGCAGCTGCCAGGGGCTTGTTAGCTCTTTGTAGGCAGGTGTAGGTGTTCACTTGTAGGTTTTTTCTCTGGACAAGTCAATTCAAACTTTGCTAAGCTTATATTTGCAAATTACTCTCTAGCACAGTCCAGCATGACATTTTTGAATGTTGTAAAAATACCATGTTACTTGGAAATTGCTAATGATGAGAAGCTTTAGGGAAAAATAAGATGTCAGGGTTGGGAGATGTGAGAAGAATTTTGAGGGGATGTTAGACTGAAATAAAGCACACTTGAAGCTGGACTGGCACGCTGGCAGATCCCCTATTAAACAGTAGTGCTGAGATTAGCCTGGGGGTTGCCCGTTGTTTCTGTAGAAATCAATGTTTTCTGGTCTTCAGAGGTAAGCTGCTTTGAAAAGCTGGAAGGCACAGCATAGTGACAATCCGTGTGCTTCGCATTAAAAATAGATTTCAGAAGGGTCCTAGGCTTTTGTCTTTTCCTAGAAGTCGATGTAATCCTATTGAGGA
This sequence comes from Ammospiza caudacuta, assembly GCF_027887145.1. Lineage (NCBI taxonomy): Eukaryota > Metazoa > Chordata > Aves > Passeriformes > Passerellidae > Ammospiza > Ammospiza caudacuta. The sequence goes on along the minus strand of NC_080630.1, from coordinate 35,587 downwards.
GTTTTTAATTCTGTGCTGCCATGTCATCGATCAGGGCCCTGTCGTACTAATCATCATACAGATGCAAAACAAAAAATCAGACCCTGTCCCGACCACTTAGAGCCCAGAACACGATTTCCTCAGGCTGCCATTTGTGTGCCATCGGTACTCACCATGGAAGCGAGCTGGGGATTGTTGCACCCGTTGGGAACAAACCGCTTCTCGTCACACAGAAATGGAATTGGGACGACGCCTCAGCCAGCCTCTCTCTCCTGAATCTGCAGCAGAGCAGTTCCAGTCCATGCGGGCAATCCAGTTCCTGACGATCTGAGCGCACGGAGCAGCGCTCAGCTGCTGTGGGGGGCTCAGGGAGGGCAGAGTGTGCATTGTCATCTTCCTGAACCTACAGACGCGAATCAAAGTGAGAAGCCACAGGGTGGAAATCAGTCGCATATATGCTAAATAAAACTTGCAGGTTTTTTTTAAGAATTGTTTTTGCTTGTTCTTTGTTGTGCTTCTGTGCTTAGAAAACCTCCCTTTACAATCAGTTCAATTCATCAATTGAACCTTTGTTTGCAGACTCTCACTGAGCAGAATTTGTTGCAGACTCAGTGCACGCTGTGCAGGCCTCCCGGGAGTGTGAGGAGCTCATGTGCGCTACTTTTTGCTTTAGGACGCTCTGAGGTATTTATTCCTTTTGGGATACATGATGAGAATTCCCAAGAGAGGTAGTTATAAGGTATGACATCGGGAAAAAGCCTGTGTGGTTGGAATGTTGTTGCTGTCAAAAGTTAATTTTTTCTTAGCCAGTAGTTAGCTTTTTGCTTTATTTTTGTGGTATCAATATTTTATTGTTTAAAAAATTCCTTCAAAATAACTTCAGTGGTCGCCCACCAGTACCTTGTTCAGATTTGCCTATTTGCTTGTAGCTGAAATGTTCACATCTTGTTTATCATTCTATTTAAGAAACTGCTGCCCAGCCAACTAATAACTGAATATCCATCTGTCTAGGACACGGGGAGAGGATTTAGGTAATGTCTTTATTTCCAGAAAAAAGTTCCAGTGTAGTTTCTAAATAGAGGAGAAGGGGGTGAAGACTCGGGGCTCTGATGCCGTTGGGGCACCCCAAGGTCCCCAGGAGAGGGGGCCCCACTGCGGTGCAGGAGCAGGTGTGTTCTCATGTAATATTGAACAAATTATAAATATAAATATGAAAATTATAAACATGAAAATATTTTTAAAATACTTAAATAAAGCGGGTTTTCTTTATTGGTCAATAGGCAGTGTTTTGATTGTAAAAATTATAAATGCAAATAATATAAAGGTAGAAATCTAAGTTTAGAAATATATAATAAATACATACAGATAAATATAAAAATTTAAAATATCAGAAAAAATTAGTTGTAGCAGTAGATATTATACATAATTTAAATAATAATTTAAATCTATTTTAAAATTTTATATATATATCATTATTAATGTAATACATCCAAAGAAACGATAAATTAAAATATGAATGTATAATTATACAAAGTATAAATAAAAAATATTGCAGTATCCTTTAAAAGAAGGGTTTTTTTATTTATTTGGTTAGAGACGGGGTTTTTATTTGGAATAATGGAAGTATTATAGAAGTATAAAATTAAATATAGAAATATACAGTCAATATAGAAAGATATTTGTAAAAACACGAGCGAACGACGCCTCCTTCGGCCGAACCAAGGCGAGACCGGCGGAACCTGACGGCCTCGAGCGAACCGAGGCCAGGCTTGCGAGGCTGCCTGAACGGAGCCGAGCTCAGCCGAACCGAGCCCGCTGCTCTCGTGCGCGCTAATTAGCGCGAGTGCGGTCACTGCCCAATGAGCTCCTGTGCCACGCCGCGCTCCCGATCGTGTCCGTGCGATGGCCGGGCCGCCCGCGGGACGCGGCAGCAGGAGAGCCCCGAGCCGGGCGAGTTTAACGTGAGGCGGCGCCGCTTGCCCGCCGTCAGGGAGCCGAGCCGAGGCGAGCTCAGCCGAACGCGGAGAGAGCGGCTCCGAGTTGGGCCGAAGCGAGCCGAGCCGCGCCGAGGGCAGAGAGCGGCTCCGAGTTCGGCCGAAGCGAGCCGAGGCGCGCCGAGCGCAGAGAGCGGCTCCGAGTTCGGCCGAAGCGAGCCGAGCCGCGCCGGGCGCACTGATCGGCTCCGAGTTCGGCCGAAGCGAGCCGAGCCGCGCCGGGCGCAGAGAGCGGCTCCGAGTTCGGCCGAAGCGAGCCGAGCCGCGCCGGGCGCACTGATCGGCTCCGAGTTCGGCCGAAGCGAGCCGAGCCGCGCCGAGCGCAGAGAGCGGCTCCGAGTTCGGCCGAAGCGAGCCGAGGCGCGCCGAGCGCAGAGAGCGGCTCCGAGTTCGGCCTAAGCGAGCCGAGCCGCGCCGGGCGCAGAGAGCGGCTCCGAGTTCGGCCGAAGCGAGCCGAGGCGCGCCGAGCGCAGAGAGCGGCTCCGAGTTCGGCCTAAGCGAGCCGAGCCGCGCCGGGCGCAGAGATCGGCTCCGAGTTCGGCCGAAGAGAGCCGAGCCGCGCCGGGCGCACTGATCGGCTCCGAGTTCGGCCGAAGCGAGCCGAGCCGCGCCGGGCGCACAGAGCGGCTCCGAGTTCGGCCGAAGAGAGCCGAGCCGCGCCGGGCGCACTGATCGGCTCCGAGTTCGGCCGAAGCGAGCCGAGCCGCGCCGGGCGCACAGAGCGGCTCCGAGTTCGGCCGAAGAGCGCCGAGGCGCGCCGAGCGCAGAGAGCGGCTCCGAGTTCGGCCGAAGCGAGCCGAGCCGCGCCGGGCGCAGAGAGCGGCTCCGAGTTCGGCCGAAGAGAGCCGAGCCGCGCCGGGCGCACAGAGCGGCTCCGAGTTCGGCCGAAGAGCGCCGAGGCGCGCCGAGCGCAGAGAGCGGCTCCGAGTTCGGCCGAAGCGAGCCGACCCGCGCCGGGCGCAGAGAGCGGCTCCGAGTTCAGCCGAAGCGAGGCGATCCGTGCCGAAGGGTCGAGTCCAGCCGAATGCAGATGACAATGGCCGAGTTTAGCCGATTAGAGCCGAGTTTAGCCGAGCAGCTGTGAGCCTTGCACGCTTGAGGTGAGCGTGCATCGTTGCCGGCCTGGGATTGAGTGAAATGCACTAAGGAAACCAGCTCTGGGGAGGGAGGCAGGGAAATCCTCTCTTAACGTTTACCAATTCGTCCGTCAAACTCATCACGGCAGGACAGAGTGAAGACTGAAAGTGTAAGAAGATGTGGAGGGAAACAGAGAATCTGGCAGGAGCATCGAACGCACAAGTGCACGAATTTTGCTTTTTGCTTGGATGTAAACTCAGAAGTTGTAAGGAATTTGGGAAGGAGAAGGGACATTTCAGAAGGAGAAGAAGTTGTTGTTGGAGTCCTGGCAAAAGCTTTAAAAAAAAAAAAAAAAAGTGGTTTCTTTTTTCTTCACTATTATATTCTTTGGTGGTATATGGTGTGCTGTTTTATTTCTTGGTGTTATTAGCTCTGTGTAAATTGTTTATTGAGTCAAGCTAACTTTGCATGGGTTGTTTTGTATTTGAGGTAGGATCAATTTCAAGAGGTTTCTTTCACAGACTTCTGATAGGTATTACTGGGATTTTGGTTTTGTTTACTGTATGCATAAACATAGAGATTTGGTAGGGCCAGCTGGGCTGCTGGAGTTTTGGGTGTGAATTTATTAGATGGCTTTTGGTAAACACAGAATAATTATGTAAGGTAACAGCAAATTACCCAATTACCCAATTGATCTAGCTATGTAACCTTACCACAAAGTTTTATATCTTGCCAGTTTTCTGTTCTTCTGCTCCAAGTAGTTGTTGCAAAAAAAGAAAGCACTGTTACTTTTCTGAAAAGTTTTCTTCTATAACAAGCCCTTTACTGCCCTTGAACGTGAGTCAGAGGAGCCAAACAGCTGTAGCTGCTCTGAGGGCTTGGTGGGATTCGCCCCCTCCCTTTTCCCGGGTGGCATGGGAACGAGAGGCGGGCACAATCAGGGGTATATTAACCCCAGCCGTGGCTGAGGGGCTTCATTCCCTCTCTGGGATGTGCTGGGGTAAGAGCTCTCCTCATTTCAGTGAAGAGGCTTTTTCAGCCCGTCTCAGCATCTTTTCAGCAGGTGTTTCTGGGCATCTAAAGCACAGAGGCTTGGAAGATTCTGTGAAGAAAACAGCATGGAATACAGGGAGTATTTAGGTTTGTGATTTTGGGTTTTGTGTTTAGGAGTGGTAAGGTGCTTTTGTAATTTTTAGTTTTGCTCTGGTTGTTTTTTTGGTTGGATTTCTTTTGGTGGAATTTTTGTTTTTTTTGGTTTTCATTTTGGGGTTTTTAGTTGGTTTTTGTGGGGGTTTTGGATTTTTTGATGTTTTCTGTGGTTTTTTTGTTTCTGTGGGGAGTTAGGTGTTTTGGGATTTATTGTTTGTGTGGGTTTTGTTTGTTTGGTTTTTTTCTTTGTTTGTTTTTGGGATTGGTTTTGTTGGGTTTTTTTTGTTTTGTTTTGTTTTTTTTTAATTGAGGAGTGCAACTCCCTGAAATTCCAAGCTGTGTCAAGCACAACATTTTATTCAGCAGATTGATCATGTCACAAGAGGGATCCGCCCAAGGTCCAAGATGATGTTTGAGATTGATGCTTCAGGTGAGTTGAGGATTGTGATTGGGAGAGGGAGGGTGAGCAGTTAGGAGTTCTTGGGAGGGAGTTTGCAGGCAGCAGGGTGAGAAAGGGTCTTTATTTGTTTATTTGAGGCCTCCCCCACACAAGGCTTCTCAGAAGCCTAGCAGAGGCATTCCCATGTCTTACAGCACACAAGGTCATCCACTGCACTCAGGGGAATGCCATTTAACTTTGCCTTTCTCTAACCCAGGTGCCACTCCTAATGAAGGCCTTGGAATCATGATGAAGCTGGAGCCTGAAGGAGCCAGGCACACTCAGGAGAGGGCAAGTAGCTGCCTTGGTGGGATTTGGCCCACATAACTCTGGACTCATACTTTGGTTTTGGTTTTCTTTATTGTAGCTCACCGAGAGGCTCACAGGCCATCACGAGGCCCTCCGAGGCAGACTCATTTCAGGTGCAGCGTGGATTCCCATCACCGATCATCCAAAAGATAAGTCGAGGGCCTTGGCCTGGAGATGAGAGAATAGTGGGTTGGGAGTTCTTGGGGCAGATTTGAAAATTGGCAGCCGGAAAAGCAATCTTCTCCAAGGGCCTCTTAGGACAGCTAAAGGGAGAGGCTCTCCTTTTGATGGCAGCTTTCAGGCGGGCAGTGCAGAACAGCTCCGGTCTGTGTTGTGTTGTCCAGTGTTCTGTGTTCCCTAGTGTGTCTTTGGGGTCCCTTTTGCCTTCTCCCCTCGAGACCCTCACCACAAGCATGATGTGTCGTGTTTCATGTCCCCCCTGTTTGCCACGTTCTGTGTCACGGGTGTGTGCACGCATTTTTTGCCGGAGCTGTTCTGCCCTGCCGCATGGCCTGCTGCAGTAGGAGAAACCGTGGGGCGTTGGAATTTGTAATGCTGGCTGTACTTGGGCTCTAGATGCTATTCCTAGATTGACATAAGGTGTTTGCACCTTTTGAGTTATCCTGGTGGTGTTTGGCATATGTTGTAACTTTCTTTCAGGTGCAGACGCATTCCATGTGTGGCAGGGGGTCAGAGTTAGGAGGTGTCGGGCCTTCTTAGGAGCGCGGTGAGTAGCTGAGTGGTGGGGTTTTGGCCGATGCGGTGCCAAGATCAGGGACTGATGTTTGGTTCTCTTTACTCTAGCTGTCTCAGAGACACCAGCCCAGTGCCAGCAGGACCTTCCCAGCTGACGAGGTGGCCTTTCTTTGCACCTGACACAGACTGGCATCCCCAGATGTCTGAGAGATAAGTAGAGGGCTGTGACCCACAGAGGGGATGAAAGCAGGGTGCTTGTTTGGGAATTCCTGGGAGGGGGTTTTGAGTCCAGTTTTGGGGGGGGGGGGTGTGGTGTGTTCATGAAGTGGCCCCTTAGGCCCCATAAAAGCCAAGTCTCACTTTTGATTGCAGTGCTGAGGTGTGCAGAAGGGCAGAGCAGTCCCGGTGTGCATCGTGTCACTTGTCTATTGTGCATTATGTGTTGTTTGCGTATGCCATATCTTTCACTTAGGGGGGCCTGTGAGAAACCCTGGCATCATTGTTAGCCTCTGTGATCTCTGCACTCCTTGGCCTGGCGCCCAGGCCACAGAACTTTTGACTAGGGAGCTCAGACAAGCATCAGACTCTCTTCTCTCTTTGGAAGCATCCAGTCAGACGTCTTTTCAGGTCTTGTTCTGAGCTGTATGGACAGCTGTGCCCCACCTGGATCCATTATGGTGGATTAGGACTTGTAATATTACGAGGTTAGGTAGAGGATTTTGACTGTAGGATTCCTAGGCATCAGTCTTTGCTGTTCTTGGAATAAATCATTCAGTAATCATCTTCTTCCTCCAGGGTTCTCTGAGCCTCATCAGCTCACCATCGGTCTCAGCTCACTCATCTCCTTTTGCATTCTCTCAGTCCTTGCAGCCGTTTTCCTTGCCAAGAGATTTCTGTTCCTGTTGTGTCCCCGTTGTCTGTCCTATCCTGTGTCACGGCTCTCAGCACACATTTGTGCCGGAGCTGCTCTGCCCTGCTGCACAGCCTGGTGCGATAGGAGAAGTCCCAGGGACTTGGAGTTTGTAATGTGGGGTGTAGTTGGACTCTAGATGGGATTTGTAGATGGACACAGGACATCTGGAGCTCATCAGTTATCCTGCCACAGTGCAACTCTTGTCCTAACTTTTTTTTCAGGTTCAGATGGATTAAATGTGTGCCAGAGGGCCCCATGCCAGGTGTGGGGATTCTCCTGAGTAGGTGAGGCCCCATTTGCCTCTGCAGCAGACTCTGTTACACCTCTCAACTGACTCTGTTACACTGCTGTTCTTTGTCTTTCTTTTAGGAAGTAAATCTGGATGCCAGCAGTCAACGTGAGCAGTGGAGAGAATTGGTTGTTATTGCTCAGCTCTCAAGCACAACAATTTCGCAGCAGATTCATCGTGTCACAAGAGGGATCTGCCCAGTGTCAAGGATGATGTTTGAGATTGAGGCTTCAGGTGAGTTGAGGATGGTGCCTGGGAGAGGGAGGGTGATCAGGTATCCAGTTTAGGATTTCTTGGGAGCGGGTTTGCAAGCAGCAGGGTGAGAAAGGGTGTTTATTTGAGGGCCCCCCCACACAAGGCTGTTCAGAAGCCTAGCAGAGGCATTCCCATGGCTTTACAGCATACAAGGTGATCCACTGCACTCAGAGGAATGCCATTTAACTTTGTCTTTCTGTAACCCAGGTGCCACTGCTAATGAAGGCCACAGCCTTGGAATCAGGATGAAGCTGGAGCCTGAAGGAGCCAGGCACACTCAGGAGAGGGCAAGTAGCTGACTTGCAGGGATTTGGCCCACATAACTCTGGACTCACTCTTTGATTTTGGTTTTCTTGATTGCAGCTGACCGAGAGGCTCACAGGCCATCACAGAGCCCTCCAAGGCAGACTCATTTCAGGTGCAGCGTGGATTCCATTCACCGATCATCCAAAAGATAAGTCGGGGGCCACAGCCTGGAGATGGTGGAGTAGCAGGTTGGGAGTTTTTGGGACAGATTCAAAAATGAGCAGAGAGGAAAGCAATCTTCTCCAAAGGCCTTTTAGGACAGCTAAAGGGAGAGGCTCTACTTTTGATGGCAGCTTTCAGGCGGGCAGTGCAGAACAGCTCCGGTCTGTCGTGTTTTCCGGTGTTCTGTGTTCCCTAGTGTGTCTTTGGGGTCCCTTTTGCCTTTTCCCCTCGAGGCCCTCACCACAAGCATGGTGTGTCGTGTTTCATGTCCCCCCTGTTTGTCACTTTCTGTGTCACGGGTGTGTGCACACATTTTTTGCCGGAGCTGTTCTGCCCTGCCGCATGGCCTCCTGCAGTAGGACGAACCATAGGGAGGGGGAATTTGTAATGTTGGCTGTACTTGGGCTCTAGATGTTGTTCCTAGATTGACATAAGATGTTTGCAGCTTGTGAGTTACCCTGGTGGTGTTTGACATATGTTCTAACTTTCTTTCAGGTGCAGATGCATTCCACGTGTGGCAGAGGGTCAGGGTTAGGAGGTGCCGGGCCTTCTTAGGAGCGCGGTGAGTAGCAGAGCGGTGGGGTTTTGGCCAATGCGGTGCCAAGATCAGGCCCTGATGTTTGGTTCTCTTTAATCTAGCTGTCTGAGAGACACCAGCCCGGTGCCAGCAGGACCTTCCCAGCTGACGAGGTGGCCTTTCTTTGCACCTGACACAGACTGGCATCCCCAGATGTCTGAGAGATAAGTAGAGGGCTGCGACCCACAGTGGGGATGAAGGCATGGTGCCTTGTTTGGGAATTCCTGGGAGGGGTTTTTGAGTCCAGTTTGGAGCGGGGGGTGTTCATTAAACAGCTCGTTAGGCCCCATGAAAGCCAAGTCTCACTTTTGATCACAGTGCTGAGGTGTGCAGGGCAGAGCAGTCCCCGTGTGCATCGTGTCACTTGTCTGTTGTGCATTGTGTGTTGTTTTGTGTATCTCCTGTCTTCTACCTTAGGCCTTTGAGGGCCCTGTCAGTACCCCTGGCATCATTGTTAGCATCTGTAATCTCTGCATTCCCTGGTCTGGCACCCGGGCCACAGAGCTTTTGACTCGCGAGCTCAGACAGGCATCAGACTCTCTTCTCTCTTTGGAAGCATCCAGTCAGACGTCTTTTCAGGTCTTGTTCTGAGCTGTATGGACAGCTGTGCCCCACCTGGATCCATTATGGTGGATTAGGACTTGTAATATTACGAGGTTAGGTAGAGGATTTTGACTGTAGGATTCCTAGGCATCCGTCTTTGCTGTTCTTGGAATTAATCATTCAGTAATCATCTTCTTCCTCCAGGGTTCTCTGAACCTCATCAGCTCACCATCGGTCTCAGCTCGGTCATCTCCTTTTGCATCTTCTCAGTCCTTGCAGCCATTTTCCTTGCCAAGAGATTTCTGTCTGTCTCTTGTGCCTATTGTTTGTCACGTCCTGTCCTGTGTCACGGGTGTCTGCACACATTTGGGATGGGGCTGCTCTGCCGTGCTGCACAGCCTGGTGCGATAGGAGAAGTCTTGGAGACTTGGAGTTTGTAATGTGGGGTGTAGTTGGACTCTAGATGGGATTTGTAGATGGACACAGGACATCTGGAGCTCATCAGTTATCCTGCCACAGTGTGACTCTTGTCCTAACTTTTTTTTCAGATTCAGATGGATTAAATGTGTGCCAGAGGGCCCCATCCCGGGTGAGGGGATTGCCCCGAGCCGGTGAGGCCCCATTTGTCTCTGCAGCAGAAGTGTGTATGGTGAGTGTGTTACAGCTCTGTTCTTTGTCTTTCTTTTCAGGAAGTCAATCTGGATGCCAGCAGTCAAGGTGAGCAGTGGAGAGAATTGGCTGTTATTGCTCAGCTCTCAAGCACAACAATTTTTCAGCAGATTCGTCGTGTCACAAGAGGGATCTGCCCAGTGTCAAGGATGATGTTTGAGATTGAGGCTTCAGGTGAGTTGAGGATGGTGCCTGGGAGAGGGAGGGTGATCAGGTATCCAGTTTAGGAGTTCTTAGGAGGGGGTTTGCAAGCAGCAGGTTGAGAAAGGGTGTTTATTTGAGGGCACCCCACACAAGGCTGAGAAGCCTAGCAGAGGCATTGCCATGTCTCAGAGCACACAAGGTGATCCACTGCACTCAGAGGAATGCCATTTAACTTTGTCTTTCTGTAACCCAGGTGCCACTCCTAATAAAGGCCACAGCCTTGGAATCAGGATGAAGCTGGAGCCTGAAGGAGCCAGGCACACTCAGGAGAGGGCAAGTAGCTGCCTTGGTGGGATTTGGCCCACATAACTCTGGACTCATACTTTGGTTTTGGTTTTCTTGATTGCAGCTGACCGAGAGGCTCACAGGCCATCACAGAGCCCTCCAAGGCAGACTCATTTCAGGTGCAGCGTGGATTCCCCTCACCGATCATCTAAAAGATAAGTCGGGGGCCGCGGTCTGGAGATGAGACGATGGGAGAGTATCAGGTTGGCAGTTCTTTGGCCAGATTTAAAAATTGGCAGTGGGGAAAGCAATCTTCTCCAAAGGCCTCTTAGGACAGCTAAAGGGAGAGGCTCTACTTTTGATGGCAGCTTTCAGGCGGGCAGTGCAGAACAGCTCCGGTCTGTATCCTGTTGTCCGGTGTGCTGTGTTCCCTAGTGTGTCTTTGGGGTCCCTTTTGCCTTCTCCCCTCGAGACCCTCACCACAAGCATGATGTGTCGTGTTTCATGTCCCCCTGTTTGTCACTTTCTGTGTCACGGGTGTGTGCACAGATTTGTGCCAGAGCTGTTCTTCCCTGCCGCATGGCCTGCTGCAATAGGACGAACCATAGGGAGGGGGAATTTGTAATGTTGGCTGTACTTGGGCTCTAGATGCTATTCCTAGATTGACATAAGGTGTTTGCAGCTTGTGAGTTATCCTGGTGGTGTTTGACATATGTTCTAACTTTCTTTCAGGTGCAGATGCATTCCACGTGTGGCAGAGGGTCAGGGTTAGGAGGTGCCAGGCCTTCTTAGGAGCGCGGTGAGTAGCAGAGCGGTGGGGTTTTGGCCAATGCGGTGCCAAGTTCAGGCACTGATGTTTGGTTCTCTTTACTCTAGCTGTCTCAGAGACACCAGCCCGGTGCCAGCAGGACCTTCCCGTTTGACAAGGTGAGCTTTCTTTGCACCCGAGACCCGCATCCCCAGCTGTATGAGAGATAAGTAGAGGGCTACGACCCACAGTGGGGATGAAGTCATGGTGCTGTTTCGGGAAATACTGGGTGGAGTTTTTGATTCAGCTTTGGCGGTGGGGGATGTTCATGAGGTGGCCCCTTAGGCCTCATAAAAGCCAAGTCTCACTTTTGATCACAGTGTTGAGGTGTGCAGGGCAGAGCAGTCCCGGTGTGTCTCGTGTCACTTGTCTGTTGTGCATTATGTGTTGTTTGTGTATCCAATGTCTTTTACCTTTGGAGAGCCCTGTCAGTACCCCTGGCATCATTGTTAGCATCTCTGATGTCTGCATTCCCTGGCCCGGCACCCAGGCCATATATGAGTTTCTGATACCTGTCTGAGCTCCCCAGTCAAAAGTTACCTCTTTGGAAGCATCCAGTCAGATTTCTTGTCAGGTCTAGTTCTGAGCTGTATGGACAGCTATGCCCCACCTGGATCCATTGTGGTGGATTAGGACTTGTAATAATATGAGGTTAGGTACAGCATTCTGACCGTAGGATTCCTAGGCATCCATCTTTGCTGTTCTTGGAATTAATCATTCAGTTATCATCTTCGTCCCCCAGGGTTTTCTGAGCCTCATCAGCTCACCATCGGTCTCAGCTCACTCATCTCCTTTTGCATTCTCTCAGTCCTTGCAGCCATTTTCCTTGCCAAGAGATTTCTTTTCCTGTTGTGTCCCCTGTTGTTGTCTGTCCTGTCTGTCCTGTGTCACGGGTGTCAGCACACATTTGGGATGGGGCTGCTCTGCCGTGCTGCACAGCCTGGTGCGATAGGAGAAGTCTTGGAGACTTGGAATGTGTAATGTGGGGTGTAGTTGGACACTAGATGGGATCTGTGGATGGGCACAGGGCATCTGGAGCTCATCAGTTATCCTGCCACAGTGTGACTCTTGTCCTAACTTTTTTTTCAGATTCAGATGGATTAAATGTGTGCCAGAGGGCCCCATCCCGGGTGAGGGGATTGCCCCGAGCCGGTGAGGCCCCATTTGTCTCTGCAGCAGAAGTGTGTATGGTGAGTGTGTTACAGCTCTGTTCTTTGTCTTTCTTTTCAGGAAGTCAATCTGGATGCCAGCAGTCAAGGTGAGCAGTGGAGAGAATTGGCTGTTATTGCTCAGCTCTCAAGCACAACAATTTTTCAGCAGATTCGTCGTGTCCCAAGAGGGATCTGCCCAGTGTCAAGGATGATGTTTGAGATTGAGGCTTCAGGTGAGTTGAGGATGGTGCCTGGGAGAGGGAGGGTGATCAGGTATCCAGTTTAGGATTTCTTGGGAGCGGGTTTGCAAGCAGCAGGGTGAGAAAGGGTGTTTATTTGAGGGCCCCCCCACACAAGGCTGTTCAGAAGCCTAGCAGAGGCATTGCCATGTCTCAGAGCACACAAGGTGATCCACTGCACTCAGAGGAATGCCATTTAACTTTGTCTTTCTGTAACCCAGGTGCCACTCCTAATGAAGGCCACAGCCTTGGAATCAGGATGAAGCTGGAGCCTGAAGGAGCCAGGCACACTCAGGAGAGGGCAAGTAGCTGACTTGCAGGGATTTGGCCCACATAACTCTGGACTCATACTTTGGTTTTGGTTTTCTTGATTGCAGCTGACCGAGAGGCTCACAGGCCGTCACAGAGCCCTCCAAGGCAGACTCATTTCAGGTGCAGCGTGGATTCCCCTCACCGATCATCCAAAAGATAAGTCGGGGGCCGCGGTCTGGAGATGGCGGAGTAGCAGATTGGGAGTTCTTGGGACAGGTTCAAAAATGAGCAGAGGGGAAAGCAATCTTCTCCAAGGGCCTCTTAGGACAGCTAAAGGGAGAGGCTCTACTTTTGATGGCAGCTTTCAGGCGGGCAGTGCAGAACAGCTCCGATCTGTGTCCTGTTGTCCGGTGTGCCGTGCTCCCTGGTGTGTCTTTGGGGTCCCTTTTGCCTTTTCCCCTCGAGGCCCTCACCACAAGCATGATGTGTCGTGTTTCATGTCCCCCCTGTTTGTCACTTTCTGTGTCACGGGTGTGTGCACACATTTTTTGCCGGAGCTGTTCTGCCCTGCCGCATGGCCTGCTGCAATAGGACGAGCCTTGGGGAGTTGAAATTTGTAATGTGGGCTGTACTTGGGCTCTAGATGTTGTTCCTAGATTGACATATGGTGTTTGCAGCTTGTGAGTTATCCTGGTGATGTTTGACATGTGTTCTAACTTTCTTTCAGGTGCAGACGCATTCCACGTGTGGCAGAGGGTCAGGGTCAGGAGGTGCCGGGCCTTCTTAGGAGCGCGGTGAGTAGCAGAGCGGTGGGGTTTTGGCCGATGCGGTGCCAAGTTCAGGCCCTGATGTTTGGTTCTCTTTAATCTAGCTGTCTGAGAGACACCAGCCCGGTGCCAGCAGGACCTTCCCATCTGATGAGGTGGCCTTTCTTTGCACCTGACAGGGACCAGCATCCCCAGATGTCTGAGAGATAAGTAGAGGGCCGTGACCCACAGAGGGGCTGAAAGCACGGTGCTGGTTTGGGGATTACAGGGAGGGGGTTTTGAGTCCAGTTTGGAGGTGGGGGGGTGTTAATGAAGTGGCCCCTTAGGCCCCATAGAAGCCAAGTCTCACTTTTGATCACAGTGCTGAGGTGTGCAGCAGGGCAGAGCAGTCCCGGTGTGTCTCGTGTCACTTGTCTGTTGTGAATTGTGTGTTGTTTGTGTATCCCATGTCTTTTACCTTAGGGGTGCCTGTCATTAATCTTGGCATCATTGTTAGCATCTCTGATCTCTGCATGCCCTGGCCTGGCACCCAGGCCACAGAACTTTTGACTGGGGAGCTCAGACAGGCGTCAGACTCTCTTCTCTCTTTGGAAGCATCGCATCTGATGTCTTGTCAGGTCTTGGACTGGGCTGTATGGACAGCTATGCCCCCACCTGGATCCATTTTGGTGGATTAGGATTTGGCGTAATATGAGGTTAGGTAGAGGATTCTGACCGTAGGATTCCTAGGCATCCATCTTTGCAGTTCTTAGAAGAAATCATTCAGTTATCATCTTCTTCCTTCGGGGTTCTCTGAGCCTCATCAGCTCACCATCAGTTTGAACTCGGTCATCTCCTTTTGCATTCTCTCAGTCCTTGCAGCCATTTTCCTTGCCAAGAGATTTCTGTCTGTGTTGTGTCCCCGTTGTCTGTCCTGTCCTGTCCATCCTGTGTCACGGCTGTCAGCACACATTTGTGCCCGAGCTGCTCTGCCCTGCCGCATAGCCTGGTGCAATAGGAGAGGGCCCGGGGATTTGTAATGTGCAGTGTGGGGTGTAGTTGGACTCTAGATGGGATTTGTAGATGGACACAGGATATCTGGAGCTCTTCAGTTATCATTGAACCGTCTGACTGTTGTCCTAACTTTTTTTTCAGATGCACCTCCTCAGATGACTGCAGTAGTTGTGTAGGTTCCTTCTTCTGAAAGGGAATAGGGCGCTAGAATTCATCTTCCAGAGAATTTTTGCAAGTCCTGGCTTGTATTGTATCTGCCTATGGTGGCTTATGTTCTATGTACCTATACATCTGTCTTCTGTTGGATTTTGGGTAGAAAATTTATCAGTCCAGAGAGGAGACAAGTCCTAGCTGTCAGATAGCCACTCGTTGACCCTTCCTGTCGTCTCACAGGTCCCCGAGGCTGCTGATTTCCCCAGGATCTGCCATTTTACCTCAAGGAGCGGCAGCCAGAAGATGTGTCACAGCACGTTCTTCAGCATCTCGAGTAAGGGCCGCAGTGAGCATTTAAGTGGAAAGATTGTGTGAGCGTGTGTGAGAGCACGTGGCTGTGTCTGTCTGTGTCTGCTCGTCTCTGCGTGTGTGAGTGCATGCTGACTGGATTTAACCTTGTGTGTGTGACTTTTGCTTTCCAGGTTTTGCGACTCCTTGTTAAATTTAGAATAAAAAATCCCCAGCCGGGTTGTATTGCATGAACTGACATGATATGTACCGATTTTGGCTTAAAACCCAGAAAACCAGACGAAGATGAGCAGGAAAAAACCAGAAAAAAACCACATGATGGACAAGAAAAAAACCCAGAAAAAGCCCAGGATGGGCAAGAAAGCAACGAGAAAAAAACCCCAGAAAATAATCCCAGATGGGCAAGAAAAAAACGTAGAAAAACCCCAGAAAATCACCCAAGATGGGCAAGAAAAAAACCCAGAAAAAACCCCCAAAAAAAAACTCTGAGATGGGCAAGAAAAAAACCAGAAAAAACCCCCAAGATGGACAAGAAATAACCCAGAAAAAAATTCGAAGAAGGGCAAGAAAAGACCCAGAAAACACCCAGAAAAAAATCGCAACCCAAGTATAAATATAGAAATGTTTGTCAAGTATATGCAAATATATAAAGAAATGTTAAATTATTTGAAATATAAAATAACATAAATATAACATTTATACAGTATTACTTGTGTTATGGATCATATTGATTTTTATTTATTTCCTATAATACACTACAATATTTATATCAATTTTACATCTATCATATCTATCATTTGTTATATGTTATACCAGATTGATATACTCTAGGTTTTTTTAAGTAGTTTAAAATAAAGGGGATTTTTTTTTTTATTTGGCAAAAGCAGGTGTTTTAGTATAAACATTATAAATACAAATAATATAAAGGTAGAAATCTAAGAATAGAAATAGATCATAAATAGCTGAAGGTTAATATAAAAATTAAAAATGTAAGGAAAAATAAGTTGTAGCAGTAGATATGGTACATAATTAGGAAAATAATTTATCTCTTATTTGAATAGGATACATGTTATACATAATGATTAATATAATACTTAAGTATAAACTACAAATATAAATGTGAGTGTAGTCATGAGCGCTATAAATATAAAAATATTTCAATGTAGTTTAAAAGAATAGAGCTTTTTTGTATTTATTTAGTTAGGATGGGATTTGTATTTTAAATAGTGAAAGCATGATAGAAATGTAATTTTAGACATAGAAATATACAATCAATGTGGAAAGATATTTATAAAAGCACAAAATATAAGTAAATATAAATAATAGAAATAGAATAATGTTATATAAATTACATGCTACATCAATGTCCACTATAGCTATGCATGTGAATATAAATACGAAAAATGGAAATAAAAAATTTATTTAAACATGGCTTTAAAGCAAGGGGCCTTGTTTGATTCTGGTGGGATAAGAGGCAGGTTTTTGGCATTTATTTCAGAGCAGTTTTTGGCGGGGGTCGCCCCTGTTCTTTTTTGCCACCTTGCCTGCCCGCAGCCCCGAGGCGCGCTGCGCCCCCGGCTGGGGCGGGCGGCAGTGCTGCCGCCTTGTGGGCAGAGCGCGGTACTGCAGCTCTGTCGCTACCGGCAGCCGCGAGGCCGCCATCTTGGGAGTGGCGAGTCGCGGATGTCACGGACTTTTCCTTGACCTTCTTAACATGGCAGCGAGAAGGGCGGGGAAGTCGAGGGCCAGCGTCGGTCGAATCGGCTGCCTGCATGAAACACCGACGCCACGGCGGCCCCGATGGATTTTTATGTGGCATTTTAAGTGTATAAGTCACGGCCTATGTGGTCAGCGGCGCCGTGGGCGAACATATTTAGGCGGGTTGCTGAGAGGCATCTGGGTAAAACCCTATTTCTTCCGAGGGTCCTCCTCGGCCGCCATTTTGGGAGGGGCGCGTCGCAAATGTCGCGGGCGTTCTTTGACCTTCTCAAGATGGCGGCGAAATGGGCGGGGAAATCGCACGCCCCCATAAATCTCCTCCCCCTGTGGCCACAGAGCGGGATCGCACCCCCCCGAGCCAGCGCCCTGCCCCTCGCCGCTGAGTGCCGGGGGCGGGGCAAGGACGCGGCTGCCGAGCGAGGGAAGGGCGCTGGAGCCAGCGGCGGTCGGGCCAGGGTCTGTAAATGGCGGGGGCGGGTGAAGGACATTCGGTCATGCAAAGGGATGCGATGGCCGAGGAGAACGGCCGCGGCGGGGGCGGCCGGGCGGGGCCGGTTTCGGCGGGCGGCGGAGGTGCGGTCGCAGCGCTCCGCGGGCCGGGGCAGCGGGCGGGGGCGGGCGAGCGGCGTCGGAACAGGGCGGCAGCTCCCGAGCCCGCGCCCGCCCCGCTCCAGGCGCTGGGAGCGACCGCGGGCCGGACAATCCCGGCGGGGCGGCCCCGGGGCGTCGGGCAGGCGGCGGAGCGGGGCCGTGGCGCTCCCCGCCCTCGCTGCCGCCAGCTTTGGAAGGTCGGGCCGGGCGCCCGCCCCGTCCCGCTGCCTCCCGGTCTCTGTAAACTCCTCTCTGGCTTCATAGGTCCGTGCTGGAGAGAGGGACAAAGGGCCCCGCTGATTGCCGTGTCCTCGGGGGGCAGAGAGTTCTGACCTTGGCCGCATGGGCTGCCGAGTGTTGGAACAATGGGGATGCGCTTTTATGTATTTAGTGACATTTATGTATTTTTGTGTACATTTTATGTATTTAGTGACATTTAGAGATTTATTCCCCTGCTTCAGGTGAGCGTGCATCATTGCCGGTTTGGGATTGAGTGAAATGGCTGAGGAAACCAGCTCTGGGGGGGAGGAAGGGAAATCCTCTCTTTACCCATTCTTCCGACAAACTCATCACGGCAGGACAGCCTGAAGACTGAAAGTGTAAGAAGATGTGGAGGGAAACAGAGAATCTGGCAGGAGCATCGAACGCACAAGTGCACGAATTTTGCTTTTGGCTTGGATTTAAACTCAGAAGTTGTGAGGAATTTGGGAGTGAGAAGGGATATTTCAGAAGGAGAAGAAGAAAAAGAAGTTGTTGTTACAGTCTTGGCAAAAGCTTCTGTTCTAGCTAATAAAATAAGTTAGTTTAAATAAAAAAAAAAAAAAAAAAAAGTGGAGTATTTTTTTTCCTACACTATTATATTCATTGGTGGTATATGGTGTGTTGTTTTATTTCTTGGTATTATTAACTCTGTGTAAGTTGTTTTTTGGGTGAAGCTGACTTTCTGGATGGGTTGGTTTGTATTTGAGCTAGGATTAATTTCAAGAGGTTTCTTTCATAGACTTCTGATAGGTATTACTGGCATTTTGGTTTTGTTTAATTTATGTATAAACATACAGCTTTGGTAGGGCCAGCTGGGCTGCTGGAGTTTTGGGTGTGAATTTATTAGATGGCTTTTGTTAAATGCAGTTTTTCATTTTTGAAAATGTAGTGGTTTTAAGGTGGTTTTTAAGAATTCACTGTATTGTTTTATGTTGTTTGTAGTTGGTGTATGATAAGGGATGTGGTGTGACTTCTTGAACGCTATGGTTTTAGTGTTCCTAAGTTCCGATTTCTTTCTGGTTCGTTAGGTGTTTTTAGTTTTATTGTTGGGGAGAGGGGCATTGATATGGTGGGTTTTTATAGGCAATATTTTTTAAATTTAGTTAGTGATATTTTGTAGTATTTTAATAGTTTAGATTTTTTTTTATTTTTATGCTTTTAGTTAATTTGTAAAATTTTTTCAAATAACTTTTCCAGATTATCGGTTATTATTTGTGCATAAACGTAGAGCTTTTTTTTCTTAGTACTGTTTTGGGTCAGTTGTACAGTTTTGAGTCTAGTGAGTTGGTTAGATTTAATTTTTAATGGGTGTTTGTTTTTATTAGTAGTTGTGTCATTTTCAAGGTGTATTTGAGTTTGTGGGTGTTTGAGATATTGGTTTAGGAGGAAGTTTATGATGAGAATGTGTGGAGGCTTTGGGCTGCTTATAGTGGGATTTAAAATTTATTTACAGTTAGGTTTATTTGAGTTTTTATTAGGGTTCAATGTTGTGGGATGTTTGTTCCTTTAGTAATAGAAATAGGTTTTGTTTTGATGTGCTGCAATGGGATGAGCGCGGGCTGCGTACAGGTGCTGACAAAGGTACGGTATTGTTGTGGTTCTGATGTGTCGGGTTAATGAACTTACATGGTCTAACATATACATGAAAATAGAAATAAATATAAATTTAAAAATAAATATGAAATTAGAGTGGTAGACATAGATAACAGATACATACATAAAAGTATAATATATGGTATATAATTGTAACATTATATATAGAGTGGAGTATAATTTATATATATTAAGAAAGATATATAAACATAGAATGTAAATATAAAAAGGTTAAAATAAATTGGAGATTTTTTTCGGTTTTTTTAGGTTGTAGGCTGTTTTTTTAAATAAATAATATAAATAGAAATAATATAAAAGTAGAAATCCAGATATACAAATATATAATTTATATACCAATATCTATAAATATCTAATATGAATAAATATAAGTAAAAGAAATACATAATATAAAAATAATACATCTATTATTATAATAAAAGGTATTCTCTCTAATATATATCTATAAATATAATAAATAAAAATTTTAAAGGTAGATGTGAATAGAATTTTAACTGTTGTTTAAATCAAGGGATGTCCTCTGTTTTTATAGAGGCAGGAGTTTTATT
The DNA here is from genome assembly GCF_027887145.1 of Ammospiza caudacuta. Lineage (NCBI taxonomy): Eukaryota > Metazoa > Chordata > Aves > Passeriformes > Passerellidae > Ammospiza > Ammospiza caudacuta. The sequence continues at coordinate 16,399 of NC_080630.1, read as the reverse complement.
TTAAGTACTGTAAGTCTTATAAAAATGTGAATCGTAAGTTAGAAATATATAATAATTATATAAAGAGAAATTGCTAAACTATGAATATAAATTTAAATATAAACATAAGTAAGTAAAATGCAGATTTGTAATATAGAATATAAATAACATTATAGGGCACTATAAATTATAAATAGGAATAAAAATATAAAACTATGTAAATATATTCCAAAGGAAAGGAATTTTTTTGGCTTTTATTTAAGTAGAGGCAGATGTTATTTAAAATAAAACATAAGTGTTACAGAAGTAAAAATCTTGACAGGGGAATATATAAGCAATATGTAAAAATAGGTATAAAATAGATAAATAAGTGCTTGGAGTAGATATAGAATAAAAATTTATTTATAAATTGACATTGATAAAGATAAATGTATAAGTAAGCAATATACATTTATATTTATAATGCATATTGTGAATGTAAATATGAAAACATAAGGATATATATAGTTGAATATTTTTTAGAAGAAAGGGTTGGGTTTTTTTTTGGTTCTTACTGGGTTAGAGGATGCCTCCCAGACCCAAGCTGCCACCTCAGCCGACTCAAGCAATCTGCAACAAGGAATCTGGGGGGCTGAGTTTTGCTTACCTGGGGAAAGCGTCAGCACTAGTGTTCAGGAGCCTCTGGCCAAGAGGGGCCGGCCATCTGCCACCTGAAATTCTGCATTGCGCAGGATGCCTCCCAGACCCAAGCTGCCAGCACCGCAGAGTCAGGCTGGTTTGAGGGTCCCCAAATGTGTCCAGCAATCTCCCATCAGGGACCTGGGGTGCTGAGTTTTCTTCTTCTGGGAAAGGGCTGGCATTGGTGTTCAGGAGGCCTCGCCTGGAGTGGCTGGCTGCCTGCTGATATTTCTGCATTGCCAAATGTGCCTCCCAGACCCAAGCCGGCACCAGTGAAAACTCCAGCTGCTTTTGCCTCGCCACGTGTCTCCTGCTACCTGCCATCAGGAACCAGGGTGTCCAAGGTACGCTTTCTTGAGAAAAGGGCTGGCCTTCACGTTCAGGGGCAAGGGGCTCTTAGTGGACGGCTAGGTCCTGAAATTCCCAATTGCGCCGGATGCCTCCCACATCCAAGTTGCCACCTGTGCCGAGTTGAGCTGGTTTCAGACTCCCAAGCGCCTCCAGCAATTTGAAATCAGGAACCAGTGTTGCTGAGTTTTCTTTACCTGGGAAAAGGGTCAGCACTAGCGTTCAGGGGCCTGTGGCCCGGAGCGGCCAGTTGTTTGCCTTCTGAAATTCTGCATTTCCCAATCTGCCTCCCAGACCCAGTTGGCACCTATCCCAACTCCAGCTGCTTTGGCCTCGGCACGTGTCTCCTGCTATCTCCCATCAGGAACCTGGGCTGCTGAGTCAGGCTTACCTTAGAAAAGGGCTGGTGTTCACGTTCAGGGCCCCGGGGGCCCTTCGTGGCCATCAGCCTGCTAAAATTCTGCATTGCGCAGGATGCCTCGCTGACCCAAGCTGCCACCACCGTAAAGTCAGTCTGGTTTTAGGGTCCCAAATGGCTCCAGAAATCGCAGCAAGGAACATGGGGGGCTGAGTGTTGCTTACCTGGTCCGCCCCCTCCTATGGGAGCTTCTTTTAATGGAAATAGACCAATTCCTTTATCCCATTCTTTTTTGATTTTTATCCTCTATAGCTTTCTTCCCGTACTTTTAGGAAGAAGCAGGAGAGGGCTTTCTTTTAACTGAACTTGTAGTGTTTCGAGAAGGTGATTCCTTTAGAAAGTTCCCCTGAGCAGCCGGAGCTGTGGTTACCAAGGGAACGGAGCTCAGGGCGGGACGGGGGAGCTGGGCACAGCTCAGGTTTCGGTCCTCCAGAGGCGGGATCTGCAGCGGGGATCGGCGGAGGGGCCGTTCCGGTGCAGACCGAGCTGGAGCGTGCATGGCTCCCGCGTGGCTCACGGCGGCTGATCCGGCAGAGACAAAGCCGGGACTGACGCCGGCTGCAGCGGAGGGAGCCGAGCAGAGTGAGAACAGACGGGACCCCGCTCCGTGCGGTGACCACGGTGCGCACGGCAGGACCCCCCCCCTCCGTCCCCCGGCACGGCCGGCGGAGCGGCCGCGGTCCAGGCGGTCAGACCGAGACAGCCCTAACCTCAGCCTAACCAGCCCCCCTAAAAACAGCCTTTTCCCCCAAGAGCAGCAGCACAACACAGCAACCCTAACAGCGAGACCAGACAGCAGCCTTCACACACCAGGTCAATGACAGAACCCTCAGAGACCAACAGACCCACTGCAAAAAGGTAGGGGTGACGTCTGTGGGCTAGACAGCAAGAGGTGGAATTCGGAGACGAGCACGTCTTTTTGAGTTTTTTTTTGTCTAGGACTTTTAAAGGTATTTAGAAGATTTTGGAAGGGACTTTTCAGGGTATTGTTGGGGCTTTTTCCAACCCATTCTATGATTCTTTAGCATATTTTCAAGATTATGGTCAGGGTCAGAGGAAACACCCTCTGAAAAGGCAGAGTTTTAGGACTGCAGTGGAATGCTTTAGAAAGGGGCCAGCGGTGGCACAGTGGGTCGGGTCCCACCCTGCCAGTCCAAAGGTTGTAAGTTTTAGACCCAGTTAAGTTGTTGTGGTTAGGGTTAGATGGTCTCAGGTTTGGTCCGGGAGAATTTCTGCACAGAAAAACTCACCCCCTGAGTTTCCTGATGCCAGTTTGCACTAGGAGGTGCTTGCCACTGCCAGGGCAGCCCGAGTTCTCGGTGGGGGCATCTTTGCTCCTGGAGAAATCCTGTGCCGGCGTCTTCCCTGTAAAACCAAACTCACACCTGCTGCGTGTCCACGTCAGAGGCACGTGGCACTGCAAGGGCAGCGAGAATTCTTGGTGTCGGCAGCTGCGGGCTGTGAGAAATTGTTCTCTGCAGTTTTGGAGGCCGAATCGCAGTTTCAGCCATGGGCACACAGAGAGGAAAGGCTGTTAATTTCCTTCGAAAGGAAAGTCTGGCACCCCATGGTTTAAGGGGCAGAAGAAGGGCTGTGTAGGGGAAGGAGCTCCTCACAGGACCTTTCTTCACCTCCACCCCCAGTCCAAGGTCTAGCAGCACCCCGTGTGACCAGCTGCTTTCAGAGGGTTACCCGGGCACAGGTGCACAGGGAGCTGCTCGGCCAGAGGGGCTAACAGGGGTATCCCAAGTGTCCCTCCATGAACTATGGTCAGAGCATCCAGCACGGACTAGGGAGCAGCCGGACCCACCCGGGCACAGAGCATCACTTTGGGAAAACGCCAAGGGAAGAGCCCTTTTGCCAAGGGGCAGCATCTGAGCAGACCAGGCAGCATGTGGGGTTCCAGGAGAGGGCTTGCAACTGTCCCCTTTTACTGTGTCAGTCCCTCTCCAAAGCCCCAGACCCTCCAGAGCACTCCCAGAAAGGAGAAGGGTTATTAGGAGAAAAAGGGTTTAGGGAAAAGGGGAAAAGCTTCCTTTTCCATTACTGTTTGTGTTCAAACTGGTAGGGACTTGGATTCCCCTGCAATTGTAATGGTCTCAGTTGAAAGAATCCCTGCCTTTTCTATGCTGTTAGGGGCGTTAATTGACAGTGAGTCCCCATTCTCTATTATTTGGCAGTTTAAAAAAAAGGGGAAAATCTTGACAATGTTTCTTATGGGTTTGAAGTAAGAGTAGCCACCCCCTTTTTGTTGTCCTGAGGCCCAAATTGAGGGAGAAGCCCAGCTATCCCTCCATCCTAAGGGTTTGAACTGAGGGAAAAATCCTTCTCTTTTCCTCACTGGAGAGATTTTAAAGTGTGGAAAGCCCCTCTTTTCCCAATACTTAAGGAGAGCAAATTAAATAGCAGAAACTAGGTATTTGTTATTGCATTACCTTCAGTAGAGATAACTGCCCCATTTCCTCTTTTTAAGGAGGTCACTTGAAGGAAGCTCTGCCTTTTCCAGCATTTTAAGGGTTTAAAACTACATTTCAGGGCACTTCTTTCTGTGCTGTAGGACCAAGTATCTCAGAGAAGGATGAGCCTGGCATGCACTTAACCCTAACACTGCCTGGGAGGCTTTTATCTTTCTTATTTTTACTTATAAGGTAGATGGCCAAAATTGGAGGTCCCAAGGCGACTTAGACTATTCATATCATTAGTATTCTTCTCCACCCAGTTTAATCACATGGGAAGTACTACTTAGTAGCCACTAGTTACGTAGTTACTAAGGAATAGTTACGTAAGTTAACAGCCAATTACCCAATTTATCTAGTTATGCTGCCTAAACAGAAAGTTTTATTTCTTACCAGTTTTCCTCACTTGTGCTCCAAGTAGTTGTTGTAAAAAAGAAAGCGCCGTTATTTTTCTGAAGAGTTTTTTTCTATAACAAGCCCTTCACTCCCCTTCAATTCAAGTCTGAGGGGCGAAACAGCGGCAGCTGCTCTGAGGGCTTTTATACCCGGTGGGAGTCGCCCCCTCCCTTTTCCCAGGTGCCATGGGAACGAGAGGCGGGCACAATCAGGGGTATATTAACCCCAGCCTTGGCTGAGGGGCTTCATTCCCTCTCTGGGATGTGCTGGGGTAAGAGCTCTCCTCTCATCTCAGTGAAGAGGCTCTTTCAGCTTATCTCAGCTTCTTTTCAGCGGGTGTTTCTGGGCATCTAAAGAACTGAAGCTTTGAAGATTGTGTGAAGTAAACAGCGTGGAATAGAAGGCGCATTTAGGTTCACGATTTTGGGTTTTGTGTTTAGGGGTGGTAAAGTGCATTTGTAATTTCTGGTTTAGGTATGGTTTTGTTTTGTACTTTTTTTTAGAAGGAGTGCAGCTTCCAGAGATTCCTGGTTGTGTCAAGTACCATGCTTTTTTCAGCAGAGTCGTCATGTCACAAGAGGGATCTGCCCAGTGTCAAGGATGATGTTTGAGACAGAGGCTTCAGGTGAGTTGAGGATTGTGATTAGGAGAGGGAGGGTGAGCAGGTATACAGTTAGGAATTATTGTGGGTGGGGGGAGTTTGAAGGTAGCAGGGTGGAAAAGGATGTTTATTTGAGGACCCCCCCTAAGGCTTCTCAGAAGCCTAGCAGAGGTATTCCCATGTCCTACAGCACACAAGGTTATCTACTGCGCTCATAGGAATGCTATTCAATTTTGCCTTTCTCTAACCCAGGTGCCACTCCTAATAAAGGCCACAGCCTTGTAATCAGGGTGAAGCTGGAGCCTGAAGGCGCCAGGCACACTCAGGAGAGGGCAAGTAGCTGCCTTGGTGGGATTTGGCCCACATAACTCTGGACTCATACTTTGGTTTTGGTTTTTTTCATTGTAGCTGACCCAGAAGCTAACAGGCCACCACGAGGCCCGTCCAAGGCAGACTCATTTCAGGTGCAATGTGGATCCACATCACCAATCAAACAAAAGATAAGTTGGGGGCTATAGCTTGGAGATGGGATGATGAGAGAGTAGCAGGTTGGGAGTTCTTAGGCCAGATTTAAAAATTACCAGATGGAAAAGCAATCTTCTGCAAGGGCCTCTTAGGATAGCTAAAGGGAGAGGCTTTACTTTTGATGGCAGCTTTTAGGCGGGCAGTGCAGAACAGCTCCGGTCTGTGTCACGTTGTCCGGTGTGCCGCGTTCCCTAGTGTGTCTTTGGGGTCCCTTTTCCCTTCCCCCCTCAATCCCCTCACCACAAGCATGATGTGTCGTGTTTCACGTCCCCCTGTTTGTCACGTTCTGTGTCACAGGTGTCTGCACATATTTGTGCCGGACCTGTTCTGCCCTGCCGCGTGGCATGCTGCAGTAGGACAAGCCTAGGAAGTTGGAATTTGTAATGTGGGGTGTACTTGGGCTGTAGATGCTATTCCTAGGTTGGCATAAGGTGTTTGCAGCTTGCGAGTTGCCCTGGAGGTGTTTGACATATGTTCTAACTTTCTTTCAGGTGCAGATGCCTTGCATCCCTGGCCGAGGGTCAGGGTTAGGAGTAGGAGGTGCCGGGCCTTCTTAGGAGCACTGTGAGTAGCACACTGGTGGGGTTTTGGGTGATGTGGTGCCAAGATCAGGCACTGATGTTTAGTTTTCTCTATAATACAGCTGTCTGAGAGACACCAGTGCGGTGACAGGAGGACCTTCCCAGCTGACGAGGTGGCCTTTCTTTGCACCTGAGACCAGCATCCCCTGATGTCTGAGAGATAAGTAGAGGGCCATGACCCACAGGGGGGATGAAAGCAGAGTGCCGGTTTGGGAATTACCGGGAGGGGTTTTGGAGTCCCCTTGGAGCTGGGGGTGTCCATGAAGTGGCCCCTTAGGCCCCGTAAAAGCCAAGTCTCACTTTTGATCACAGTGCTGAGGTGTGCAGGAGGGCAGAGCAGTCCCGGTGTGTATCGTGTCACTTGTCTATTGTGCATTATGTGTTGCTTGTGTATCTCATGTCTTTTTCCTTAGCCCTTTGAGGGTCCTGTCAGAAACCCTGGCATCATTGGTAGCATCTGTCATCTCTGCATTCCTTGGCCTGGCACCCAGGCCATAGATGCAATTCTGATACCTGTCTGAGCTCCCCAGTCAAAAGTTCTCTGTTTGGAAGCATCCAGTCAGTTGTCTTTTCAGGTCTTGTTCTCAGCTGTATGGACAGCTATGCCCCACCAGGATCCATTATGGTGGATTAGGACTTTGTAATAATACGAAGTTAGGTAGAGGCTTCTGATTGTAGGATTCCTAGGCATCCATCTTTGCAGTTCTTGGAAGAAAGAATTCAGTTTAGCATCCTCTTCCTCCAGGGTTCTCTGAGCCTCATCAGCTCACCATCGGTTTCAGCTCCATCATCTTGTTTTGCATTCTCTCAGTCCTTGCAGCTGTTTTCCTTGCTAAGAGATTTCTGTCTGTGTCTTGTGTCCTTTGTTTGTCACGTCTGGTCTGTCCTGTGTCACGGGTGTCTGCACACTTTTGGGATGGGGCTGTTCTGCCCTGCCGCATGGCCTGGTACGATAGTAGAAGTCTTGGAGACTTGGTATGTGTAATGTGGGGTGTACCTGGACTCTAGATGGGATTTGTAGATGGACATAGGATCTCTGGAGCTCTTCAGTTATCATGCAACTTTTTGACTCTTGTCCTAATTTTTTTTTTTCAGGTTCAGATGGCTTAAATCTGTGCCAGAGGGCCCCATCCCAGGTGAGGGGATTCCCCCAAGGAGGTAAGGCCCCATTTGTCTCTGCAGCAGAAGTGTGTATGGTGACTCTGTTACAGCTCTGTGTTTTGTCTTTCTTTTTAGGAAGTCAATCTGGATACCAGCAGCCAAGGTGAGCAGCAGAGAGAAGTAGTTGGTAGTGCTCAGCTCTTAGGTATAATGATTTTTCAGGAGATTCATTGTGTCACAAGAGGGATCTGCCCAGTGTCAAGGATGATGTTTGAGATTGAGGCCTCAGGTGAGTTGAGGATTGTGACTGGGAGAGGGAGAGAGAGCAGGTATCCAGTTTAGGAGTTCTTGGGAGGGGGTTTGCAGGCAGCAGGGTGAGAAAGGGTGTTTATTTGAGGGCCCCCCCCACACAAGGCTTCTCAGAAGCCTAACATAGGCGTTCCCATGTCTTACAGCATACAAGGTCCTCCACTGCACTCACAGGAATGCCGTTTAACTTTGCCTTTCTCTAAGCCAGGTGCCACCACTAATGAAGGCCACCGCCTGGGAATCGGGATGAAGCTGGAGCCTGAAGGAGCCAGGCACACTCAGGAGAGGGCAAGTAGCTGCCTGGCAGGTATCTGGCCCACATAGTTCTTCGCCCACGCGGTGCTAAGATCAGGCACTGATGTTTGGTTCTCTTAATTATAGGTGTCTGAGAGACACCAGTGCGGTGCCAGCAGGACCTTCCCCGCTGACGAGGTGGCCTTTCTTTGCACCTGACAGGGACCAGCATCCCCTGATGTCTGAGAGATAAGTAGAGGGCTGCGACCTGGGGAGGGGATGACAGTGGGGTGCTGGTTTGGGAATTACCGGGAGGGGTTTTTGAGTCCAGTTTGGAGGTGTGGGGCGTTCATTAAACGGCTTCTTTGGCCCCATGAAAGCCAAGTCTCACATTTGGTCACAGTGCTGAAGTGCGCAGGGCAGAGCAGTCTCGGTGTGTCTCGGGTCACTTGTCTGTTGTGCATTATGTGTTGTTTTTGTATGCCATGTCTTTTACTTTAGGCAGGCCTGTCGGAAGCCTTGGCATCATTGGTAGCGTCTGTGATCTGTGCATTCCTTGGGCTGGCACGCAGGCCATAGGACTTCTGACTGGGGAGCTCAGACAGGCATCAGACTCTCTTCTCTCTTTGGAAGCATTCCATGTGGTCTCTTTTTAGGTCTTGTTCTGAGCTGTATGGACAGCTATGCCCCACCTGGATCCATTGTGGTGGATTAGGACTTGTAACAATATGAGGTTAGGTAGAGGATTCTGACCATAAGATTTCTAGGCATCCCTCTTTGCTGTTCTTGCAATAAATCATTGAGTTAGCTGCTTCTTCTTCCAGGGTTCTCTGAGTATCAGCAGCTGACCTTCAGTTTCAAGTCAGTCATCTCCTTTTGCATTTTCTCAGTCCTTGCAGCCATTTTCCTTGCCAAGAGATTTTTGTCTGTGGGTTGTACCCTTTGTTTGTCACGTCCTGTCTGTGCCGTGTCACGGGTGTCAGCACACATTTGGGCCGGAGCTGCTCTGCCCTGTTGCATAGCCTGGTGCGATAGGACAAGTCCTGAGGGCTTGGGATGTGTAATGTGGGGTGTAGTTTGATCCTAGATGGGATTTGTAGATGGACACAGGATGTCTGGAGCTCATCAGTTATCCTGCAGCAGTTTGACTCTTGTCCTAACTTTTTTCAGATTCAGATGGATTAAATCAGTGCCTGAGGGCCCCATCCAGGGTGAGGGGATTCCCACAAGCAGGTGAGGCATCATTTGTCTCAGCAGCGGAAGTGTTCCGATGACTCTGTTACAGCTCTGTTCTTTGTTTTTCTTTTTAGGAAGTCAATCTGGATACCAGCAGTCAAGGTGAGCAGTAGAGAGAAGTAGTTGTTATTGTTCAGCTCTCAATTGTTGATGCAGTTCTAAGTTTCCATTCTCATTGGTGTGCTTTAGGCAATCTACTCGGAGCATGCCAAGCCCCTGTCGCCATCCGGCCGATGCACTGGGTTTCCCGCAGATGCGAGTCCTGCGCATGTGTTACGGGACCCGGCGATGAAGCCCCGAACTCCTCTATTTAATGGCGCTATCTGCGTGGCCTTCGGCAACTGCCGAGATGTTTTGGTGAGCGGTGGAAGTAGGGAGGAGGAGCGAGGGTTCGCTCAGGTTTCAGCTGTGCCAAATCACCTTATTCTCTCTTAATCCAGGTGTCCCCTGTGACTATGGCCTCGGTCTCTGAGCGTGCGCGAAGCGTGCAGCCTGAGCCGCCGGGCGTTCCTAGGAGCACGGTGAGTAGCAGACCGGTGGGGTTTTGGGCAATGGGGTGCCACGGTCAGGCAGTGACGTTTTGTTTTCTTTAATACATGTCTGAGAGACACCAGCCCGGTGCCAGCAGGACCTTCCCAGCCAACGAGGTGGCTTTTTATTGCACCTGACAGGGACCAGCATACCCCGATGTCTCAGATAAGTAGAGGGATGTGACCCGCAGAGGGGATGAAAGCAGGGTGCCGGTTTGGGAATTACCGGGAGGGATTTTTGAGTCCGCTTTGTAGGTGGGGGGTGTTCATGAAGTGGCCCCTTAGGGCCCATAAAAGCCAACTCACTTTTGATCACGGTGCTGAGGTGTGCACGGCAGAGCAGTCCCGGTGTGTCTCGGGTCACTTGTCTGTTGTGCCTCGTGTGTTGTTTGTGTATCTCATGTCTCGTACCTTAGCCCTTTGAGGGTCCTGTCAGAAACCCTGGCGTCATTCTTTGCATCTGTGATCTCTGCATTCCCTGGTCTGGCACGCAGGCCATAGAACTTCTGATCTGGGAGCTCAGACAGGCATCAGACTCTCTTCCCTCTTTGGAAGCATCCCATCTGATGTCTTTTTAGGTCTTGTTCTGAGCTGTGCGGACAGCTGTGCCCCACCTGGATCCATTGTGGTGGATTAGGACTTGTGATTATATGAGGTTAGGTAGAGGATTCTGACTGTAGGATTCTTAGGCATCCATCTGTGCTGTTCTTGGAATAAGTTATTCAGTTTGCATCTTCTTCTTCCAGGGCTCTCTGAGCCTCATCAGCTCACCATTGCTGTCAGCTCGGTCATCTCCTTTTGCATTCTCTCAGTCCTTGCAGCCATTTTCCTTGCCAAGAGATTTCTGTCCGTGTGTTGTGCCCATTGTTTGTCCTGTGCCGTCTGTCCTGTGTCACGGGTGTCCGCACACATTTGTAGCGGAGCTGCTCTGCCCTGTTGCCTAGCCTGGTGGAATAGGACCAATCCCGGGCACTTGGAATTTGTAATGTTGGGTGTAGTTGGACTCTAGATGATATTCCTAGGTTGATAGAAGGTTTTTGCAGCTTTTGAGTTATACTGCTGGTGTTTGACCTATGTTCTTACTTTCTTTCAGGTGCAGGTGCATCGCATCCATGGCTGCGCACCCTATCGTGTGTGAGGGGGTTCCCGAAATCAGGTCAGTCACCATTTGTCTGTGCAGGGTGTGTGGCAAGTGTGACCCTGTTACAGGTCTGTTCTTTGTCTTTATTTTTAGGAAGCATAGCTGGATCTCAGCAGTCAAGTTCAAGAAGGCAAGGTGAGCAGTGGCCAGTAGCCTTCATTGTTGCTGAGGTCTCAGTTCCTGGGGCAAGTCTAAGTCTCTATTCTTGTTTTTGTGTCTTAGTCAAGCCGCTCTGAGCACGTCAAGCTGCCATCCCCCACCAGAAGACGGACCGGTTTCGCTGCCCTCGTCAGCCCTGTCTTCCGGGTAGCTGTCGGGAACCGCCGAGGAATTGCGGTGAGTCGGGCAAGTAGGGATGAGGAGCGAGGGTCCACTCAGTTTTCAGCAATCCCACATCATCTCCTGTCCTCTTCATGCAGGTGTACTCTGTGATGCTGGCATCGGTGTCTGAGCATGGCTGACGCGTGTGACTCCAGGAGATCGGCCATTGTTAGGAGAACGGTGAGTAGCAGGCTTGTGGGTTTTGGCCGATGCGGTGCCAAGATCAGGCACCGATGTTTGGTTTTCTTTAATCTAGCTGTCTGAGAGACAACAGCCCGGTGGCAGCAGGAACTCCCCAGCCGGTGAGGCGGCCTTCCTTCGCACCCGATACGGACCAGCATCACCAGATGTCTGAGAGATAAGTAGAGGGCTATGAACCACAGAGGGGATGAAAGTGGGGTGCTAGGTCAGACTCCCAGGGTGGGGGGTTTGAATTGGCTCTGGAGATGAGGGTAGGCAAGATGTGGCCCCTTAGGCTTCATAAAAGCAAAGTCTCAGTTTTGGTTACGGTGCTGAGCCGGGCAGCAGGGCAGAGCAGTCCCGGTGTGTCTCGTGTCACTTGTCTTTTGTGTGTTGTGTGTTATGTGGATATGTCATGTCTGTTATCTTAGCCGTCTGAGGGGCCTCTCAGAAACCTTTCCTAGCATCCGTGATCTCAGCGTTCTTTGCCCTGGCACCCGTGCCACGGAACTCTTGACCCGGGAGCCCAGACAGGCATCAGAATTGCATCTCTTTTTAGAAGCATCCCGTCAGATGTCTTTTCAGGTCTTGTTGTCAGCTGTATGGACAACTGCACCCTGTAAGGTTCCATTATGGCTGATTAGGACTTGTGAGAATGTGAGCTCAGGTAGAGCATTGTGACTCTAGGGCTCCTGGGCATTGATCTTTGCAGTTCTTGGACCGAATCATTGAGTTTAGCATCTTCTTTTTCCAGGGATCTCTGAGCCTGATCAGCTCACCATCAGTCTCACCTTGGTCATCTCATTTTGCATCCTCTCAGTCCTTGCAGTCATTTTCCTTGCCTAGAGGTTTCTGTGTGTGTTTTGTCCCCGTTGTTTGTCACGTCCTGTCCCATGTCACGGGTGTCTGCACGGATTTGTGCCGGAGCTGCTCTGCCCTGCCCCGCCCCATAGCCTGGCGCAATCGGAGGCATCTCGGGGGCTTGTAATTGGTAATGTGGGGTGTAGTTGGACCCTAGATGGGATTTGTAGATGGGCACGAGATGACTGGAGCCCATAAGTTATCCTGCAGCCCTTTGACTTTTGTCCTAACTCTCTTTCAGATGCAGAAGGATAAAATCCAGGGCAGAGCCCCCCATCCCGGGTGAGGGGATTCCCCCAAGCAGGTCAGTCACTGTTTTCCTTGGTAGAGGAAGCATAAATGATGGCTGTCACAGCTCTGTTGCCTTTCCTTTTAGGAAGTCAAGGCAGAGAGCTGCAGTCCAGGCCAGTGGGCAAGGTGAGCATTGCGTAGCGTGCACAAGCAGTTTTATTGCTGAGGTCTCAGTTTCTGGTGTTCTGGTGCAGCTCTAACTCTCCTCTTTTTTTTTTTTTTTTTTTTGTTATTTTAGGTGGTCCACTTGTGATCTATCCTGGCCGAGCATGCTCATGCCAGGTGGGTGCAAGCTTAAGGTATCGGTGTGGCATACTTGTCCCAGTAGGGAGGTTGTGTTTTCACAGTATCTCAGCATGCTTTTTTGCTTTGTTTCTTTGCAGGTGCTGTTGCTGCCCTAAGCATGACCAAGGAACAGAGGAGGGCAGGTGAGTCGGTGTTTAGGCAGGCTGACTCATAGGGGAGCGTTATGCAGCAGCATGCTAAGCGGGTACATTTTCTTTTTGCAGGTATCTTCTGGGCAGCCTCCGGAGTCAAATCAAGTTTTGAGGTGAGCTGGGGCAGGGGTGTGGAGGAGTCCAGGGGATTACTGGTTTTGAGGGCAATAGTCACGTTTTCTGTCGCGTCTTAGGTACCCTGAGGAGGCTCGTAGCCACAGCTTGGAAGCGGCAGCACCGAAGCACACACATTGAGAACATCTCAACGTCCACGTCCGACCGAGGATGCATTTTGTCCGCTCGTCTTCCAAAAGCTAAGTGTCGGGGCCAGGGGTTGGGAGAATGGGAAAAGCCTTTACTATCACAGGGGGCAGTTTCATGTCAGCTTAGCGGAGAGGTCTGTAGCGGGCCGGGCTCTCTGGAATTAAAGAGAGAGGGTTTGTCCTCAGCCTCACCAGAGCCTTTGCCGGGCAGGGCAGTTCCGACCCATCTCCACGTTCTCGTGAACTTTGCGTCGTCAGCCTTCCTCGAGTCAGCATAGTCACGGCTCTTTCCCCCGAGGGGCTCGCCTTCGGGTACGGAGCTATCGCCACGGTCATCCAGCCATCCGCTTCCTTCTCTAGGCTTGCCGAGCGTCTCGAGCGTCTTCCTAACCGCTTTGACACTAACTTCTTTTTGCGAGCTACATTTCATCATCACGTGCCATCATCATAGGGCTTCCTTTCCTTTGGCATCATCAGCCTGTGGCTCACCTTGCGTTTGCAGTCTCAGATCCCTAAGGGGAAAGTTCCCACTTGTCTTTGTGTTAGGTCATCTGCGTCCGTTAGGTTGTCCGTGTCTGTGTTACGTAGTCTGTGTCCGTTGTCTTTCACGTCATAAGGCCTTTCTTACATCTCGACGCTTTGTCGGCACTGTTCTGTGCCATATTGCCTATATTCGACTCATGTTCCTTTCTGGATCTTCCTTATTCTGCCCTGTTTACATTTTTACTCTTTGAGCCAGGTAGGATTACAGATGTTCTCATCAGTCTTCCTTGTCACTACCAGCTTTGGTAGTGCCTTTTTTCTCCATGACATTTTCTTGGACTTGTAGAGCGGTGTCTTATACCCTCCTCACGTGACTGCAGTAGTTCTATAGGTTCCATCTTGAGAAAGGGTATAGGTCTCAGGAATTCATCTTGCAGAGTTATCTTAAGTCCTGTTTTATATTGTATCTATCTACCTATATTGCGTGTACCTGTGTTGGCTTATATTGTATGTGCTTATGTTGTATGTACTTGTGTTGGCTTATATTGTATGTACTTGTGTTGGCTTATACTGTATGTAGTTATGTTGCATGTACCTGTGTTGGCTTATACTGTATGTACCTGTGTTGGCTTATACTGTATGTACTTATACTGTATGTACCTATGTTGGCTTATACTGTATGTACCTATACTGTATGTACCTATGTTGGCTTATACTGTATGTACCTATACTGTATGTACCTATGTTGGCTTATACTGTATGTACCTATGTTGGCTTATACTGTATGTACTTATACTGTATGTACCTATGTTGGCTTATACTGTACGTACCTATGTTGGCTTATACTGTATGTAGTTACGTTGCATGTACCTGTGTTGGCTTATACTGTATGTAGTTACGTTGCATGTACCTGTGTTGGCTTATACTGTATGTGCTTAAAATGTATGTAAGTGCATTGCCTTATATTGTCTGTACTTGCACTGTATGCATTGGCTTATATTGTGTGTACCTATGTTGTACCACTTATGGTCGGAGCTGCCCTGCCCTGCCAGCTAGTCACAGTTAGGTGGAACAGTTATAGAAATTTTCCTGTTGATCTGTGTTTTGTGGGATTTTGGGTAGAAGACTTACTGGTTCAGAGCGGGGACAATTCCTGGCTGTCAGATTGGCACTTGTTGACCACTTTTTGTTGTCTCACAGGTCCCTGAGGCTACCGATTTCCCTAATCTACCATTTGATGTCAGGGAGGGGCAGCCAGAAAATGTGTCGAAGCACGTTCTTCAGCGTCGCAGGTAAGGGCTGCAGCGAGCGTGTAAGCGGGAAGAGTGTGTGAGCATGTGTGAGAGCACATGGCTGTGTTTGTCTGTGTCTGCTTGTCTCTCTGTGTGTGAGCACAGGGTGAGTGGATTTAACCTTGTGTGTGTGACTTTTGCTTTTCAGGTTTTTCAACTCATTTTTAAATTTAGAATAAAAAATCCCCAGCCGGGGGGTTTTTTTTTTTTTTCCCCCCGGCTGGGTTTTTTTTTCCTCGGTCCCGGTCGGTCCGCGAGGCGACGTTCATCGCCAAAGTTTGGGCACGGAACGGCCAGGGACCGGGGTTTTGGTCAGGCAGGCGGATTTTTTTGGAGGCTCCCGGGAACCACGTTCTCGAGGAGCGGTGTGGATGTGCGGTGAGGGTTAGCAGAGCGGTTGAGGTGAGAGTCAGTGTGGGTTTTGTGCGTGTGTTGAAGGGCTGTAGGGCTGTAACCTTGTATGCTGTTTGCTTTTCAGGTTTTTCACCTCATTTTTAAATTTAGAATAAAAAATCCCCAGCCGGGGGGTTTTTTTTTTTTTTCCCCCCGGCTGGGTTTTTTTTTCCTCGGTCCCGGTCGGTCCGCGAGGCGACGTTCATCGCCAAAGTTTGGGCAGGGAACGGCCAGGGACCGGGGTTTTGGTCAGGCAGGCGGATTTTTTTGGAGGCTCCCGGGAACCACGTTCTCGAGGAGCGGTGTGGATGTGCGGTGAGGGTTAGCAGAGCGGTTGAGGTGAGAGTCAGTGTGGGTTTTGTGCGTGTGTTGAAGGGCTGTAGGGCTGTAACCTTGTATGCTGTTTGCTTTTCAGGTTTTTCACCTCATTTTTAAATTTAGAATAAAAAATCCCCAGCCGGGGGGTTTTTTTTTTTTTCCCCCCGGCTGGGTTTTTTTTTCCTCGGTCCCGGTCGGTCCGCGAGGCGACGTTCATCGCCAAAGTTTGGGCAGGGAACGGCCAGGGACCGGGGTTTTCGTCAGGCAGGAGGATTTTTTTGGGGGCTCCCGGGAACCACGTTCCCGAGGAGCGGTGTGGATGTGTGGTGAGGGTTAGCAGAGCGGTTGAGGTGAGAGTCAGTGTGGGTTTTGTGCGTGTGTTGAAGGGCTCTAGGGTTGTAACCTTGTATGCTGTTTGCTTTTCAGGTTTTTCACCTCATTTTTAAATTTAGAATAAAAAATCCCCAGCCGGGGGGTTTTTTTTTTTTTCCCCCCGGCTGGGTTTTTTTTTCCTCGGTCCCGGTCGGTCCGCGAGGCGACGTTCATCGCCAAAGTTTGGGCAGGGAACGGCCAGGGACCGGGGTTTTCGTCAGGCAGGAGGATTTTTTTGGGGCCTCCTGGGAACCACGTTCCCGAGGACCTATGGTTTTTGGGGTTTAATTTAGTAGTTTTGGTGCGAGGGCTGGTGGGTTTGTGTGCTGTTTGAAGGGAGTGTCTGTGGTAGGTGAGTGTTTGTTTGTTTTTTCTGTGGTTTTGTTGTTTTGGGTTTCATGTAAGCATAAATTAACATGTAATGTAAATAGCAAAAGGTTATCAGTCTTTTTGTATTGCTTTGTATTGCTTTGTATTGCTTTGTATTGCTTTGTATTGCTTTGTATTGCTTTGTATTGCTTTGTATTGCTTTGTATTGCTTTGTATTGCTTTGTATTGCTTTGTATTGCTTTGTATTGCTTTGTATTGCTTTGTATTGCTTTGTATTGCTTTGTATTGCTTGTGAATTAGATTTTATTGTCGTGTCTATGGATTG